>NW_011338487.1:329520-387475 GCF_000735185.1 Notothenia coriiceps
TGATGTCGTAGAGAAACGAAGCCTCGAGGTCATCCTGATCAAAAGAGGGTTTTTAATGGTGTTTAGTGTGCTTGCCAGCAGGCTAACCCAGTTGTTTTGGAAAACACGGCAGTATATTAGTCTGTTTTTAACGTGTCTGTGTGTCTGTGTGTGTGTGTGTGTGTGTGTGTGTGTGTTACAAGCCTCCCTGGAAAAATACCAGCCCTCTTCCTCCGGTCCTTCACAGATCTCTGTATCTCTGCTGCAACCCTTCTCCTCTGCCCCATGTATTTCATTCCTCTCATTCTTCTTCAGGTCGCTTCCTTTAATTTACACTACAGCAATTCAAGTGTGAAAAAGTAGAACAGTCTCAAGATGTCACTGTGCTTAATTTGCATCTGTTGGTATCTGTAAATGCTACTAGGTATACAAACTGTAGTCAATGTAAATATGCCATATGATGTCCTCTTTGTTTTTCTGTCATGTTTGTATTGATGTTGGAACCTACTTGCAGCAGGTCACCATTGAAAAAGAGGTCAATGATCTCAATGGGTTTTCACCTGAATAAATAAAGGTTTTGAATTGAATTGCATTAATTGGCTCTGAATGTGAACTAATGGTGTACTTGGGAATCAAACAGTCTGTACCTGAGACTTATAGAAAGTAACACTAGATTTTCTTTGTCAGGCTAAAGGATACCTCTCCATAAAACCTTTTCAAACTTGATATTCAACCTTAACTTGAATGGTAAAAAATGTAATTCAGATATTTGATTTGAGAAGTACAAAACACTCTTTTCTGTTTACTAACAGAGAATGATGGGCTAACATTTAGGTTTTAAAAGAGATGGTTCTTTACTTTGATTAGTACCGGTTGTTTAAGCTGAATAACTGGCTATTTATGGAAGCAGGAAGCGAGCTCCTGATGAGTCACTGCTACTTCCTAAAGAACTAGCTGCAGGCAAAGTGCAATTCACAGTCTAATTACCTACATACTATACATAAGCAGATGACTGGGAGACAAAATAAATACATAATTTATTGAGAACAGAATATGAATGAATGTATTTGGATGCAAAGTTATGAAGAACACATTAGTAAAATGTTCCATAAGGATGAGTCATGATCAGTGCCTGGAGTTTTCCAGTGTTATGTTGCCTTGGTATACCCGGATCTGAAAATGTACCTAGTATTTCAGGTTTACAAATATTTGGTGCTTTCAGGCCAGTGCACACAAGCATGATACATCGGCATCAAAACATTAAGTTGTAGACTCCATAAAGCTGATAACACATTCAATCAAGAAATGTTATACACAACTGATAAATGTGTTGATGCAAGCATGTGGCCATTTCCTAGAAGTAGTACTTACCATTATAAAGCCAGCATCAAACTTGCAACATTTTCAGTACAAAAAAAATGAGTTTTTTGGCCAGCACTCAAGCAATGACGAGGTAGAAAGCCTCGTCTTGCTTGTTTTATTTGCACTCACTGCTCAGAATAATCAAGGTTGTAGGAAAGATATTTCTCAGCACAGAGACTACTCACTCAACTGCTGAGGGTAAACTGATTAGTCAGGAATATTCACAAGATTCAGAGGTGCTTGTGTGGAGTAAGTTTTAGTGAAAAAAACACTTAAATGGGACACCTGTGGTTCCTTAATCAGCTTACAGTAATGCGAAGTCAGACAGGTTAATGTAGCAGGAAACCCAATGAGGGTTCACCTCACCCCAGCTCAGTAAAAACTGTCTGATTGCTCGCTGTAAGAACATCACAGAACTTTGCAGACACAATGCGGTGTGCAACCTGCTGCATCTATTGTTTGTCTATATGTGATATTCTTTCTCTCCTGAAGGTTATGTTGTGTGTAAACACCGGTTTGACAGCTTAGCACCAAAACCTTTAACCAAAAAAAGACCTCTGTCAGAAACAGGTTTTTCTATTCTTACAGATTTAGCTTTCAATTTTGTGAATGCAGCCGAAATGAATATCAACCCTTCATGAAGCTGTTGATAAATCAGCAAACAAGTTTACCCATAAATGTCTATTTCTCACATTCATATAATGACAGAATTTCTCATTTTAATCTCTAAATTCCCATTTCTGGGTCCCAAAGTAATGTGTTGCTGCAACACTGACTGATGGCAGTTAGAGGAAAAACTGAAAATTCCAGGCAAAGCATCAAGCCATCACACTGTATCTGTCTGTTACACCATACAAAGTCAACCATTTTCCAACACCACTTCTGTCATGTCATCTGTCCAAGTAAAAGCTACTGCTCTGCTACAAGCTATTCCCTGTGTGTGTCATCCGCTCTGTCTGGATGTATGTCTGGGCATGTCGCAGAAGGCCTGACCCACCCAAGTCTGGATCTGACTGACTACATGAATGCTTTCCTGCTGGGTGTGAAGGGGTAGAGAGGGGTTTGGGCTAATTGAGCGAGAAGGTGGGAAGAGGGGAGAGAGAGGGGGGGGGAAGGGAGGTAGGGAAGAGGAATGGGGGGGCAGGGTTCTCAGGAGGAAGGGAAAATGTAGGTCAACACAATCAAAGCCCTGTCACATGTTCCAGTCAGCTGGAATCTGGCCTCCAGTCCAAACCGAGTTATGTAAGAGGTTATTGATCAGTGAGAGTGACATTAGGGTGGAGGCTTCTTGCTGGTGTCACATGGTGTCACAGCTTGGAAAGCTGACATGTCAGAGTATCCCCGGAGGTGCTTACTAACTGGCCTGAGCAAATCAAATTAATATGACAATTTAGGGGGAAATAGTACAGCTAGCCAATATTAATATTTAATCTTTCAAGTGTGAAAAAGCAAGCCCTTGCATTCTTGATACTGAGAAAGAGAATGTGCCGGAGAGTGTCCTGTCAGCTCTAATAGCGACCACTTGTCACTAACACGTCTTCCCTATCGCAGTGATGTCATCAGTTTCAACGGCCACAGTTCAGCCAGCCTGTCTCCATCTATTAGCTTCAGCAGTCACATCTACTACTTTTCTCTTTTTTGTTAAGAGAGAGGTGCATTACAGAGCAATGAGGGTGCATGGATCAGATGGTTTGAGGATAATATCTTCCTATTCCACCAGCAGGACTTATCATATCAGTAGGTAGGCCTTGGCCCTGCATGTGCCAACCAAGTTAAACCTTATGGAAATGCTGTTCCCAGGCATTAGTGCACTTTGCTGTGGCCACCTCGTCCTTACATGCAAAAGGGATCAGATTTTTCGGTCTGCTTTGAAGAGTAGAGGGTAACAAGTAGAATGATATAACAGGCCAAAGTTACCCTTTAAACTGAAAAAAATGCTACACTGGCTGTACAGAGGTGCCAGCTGTGACTATGCTTAATATATTCTGGTTAATCTGGGTAACAGTTATATGAACAAGCCTACTATACAAAATGGCTGGATGGGGATTACATGACTCTATAAGGAACCACCATTTTCTTGTTCGATCTGTGAAGACAGTGGGTGTTTCTCAATGTCAAGGAAGGATGCTCCAGAGCCACTATTTCAAGGATGCTACGTCATCGAGTCCCGCCGAAGGACTGTTCCAATGTCCAGGCTCCTTGGAATTCTACCGAGCCCGGCGTCCTTCGTAGCGAGAAATTTCGAGGCTGCACATGTGTATCCTCCGCGGTCTTAAAATCCCCACAATCCTTTGCGCACGGACTAATTTCCCAAATCTTTTTCGGAAATCGTGCTCCATTTAAGGCGGTGCCTCGTATATATGACGCACACCTGCACACCTGTTAGCCTGTTCCATCATTCTTCGTTTTCCGAGGCTAGGAAGGATTCTTGCCTCGCTTCTGAAGGAAGTGACTCGGAAGACATGTCCTACCAGGGAAGCGTCCTCGACATTGAGAAACACCCAGAGAATGACTTCTTAAAGGGGTCAGGGTTCATGTGAGAGCAGTTCCTGGAAAAAACAAACTCAATGTGGAGAGGTGAAGGAGACTGAGGGTTACAGTTCAGTGACTGCAGAAGAGTACAACGAGCACAGAAAGGAGAGCACGAGGAGTATTGCACTTTGGACCAATGTGTAATCTACTGGGAACAGAATTATTACTTTATCTGTTGTCATGACTAGTATGGAAACAGTATGTACATTCACGTTGTAGCATGAATAGAAAATAAATCATGTCTGATCTTCAGCTCACCTTTGCCCTAAATTCTCTCTCGTGTCTTTGCATTTGCATAGTGTAACTGACAAATATGGTAAGGAATGTACTGAGCCCTTGAAGAGTATTTTCCACAGGGTTAAAACAATATATGGCTTGCCTTGGTTGAGCTCCACTTGGATTTCAGCATATCTTTCATTTGAATTGTTAGGATGAATGAGAAAATTAACATTCCAAAAAGGTCACTGGGTCCGTAACGCTGGCATTTACATGAAATAATTTTGTTTTGCATCCGCTATCAGGACAGCGGGATTGTGTAACAATAACAAAAGCAATGTGGAGAAATTAGACACTACTTGCTATGCGTCTCATTGCTAAGAACATATGTTTTTATTTAATCCTCCGAAATACAGTGAACAATCTTATTTCCCAAAGTGTCTGTTCTTCTACTGACACAAAATTGTGAATGCCCCTTTCACACCAACGCGGTTCCCGTTCTAGCTCCGTGCTAGAGTTTTTCTGGTTCGGAACCGTTTTTTCTTTTCAGCCCCCGTTTGGTTCACACCGCCCAGAGCCCGTCTGGTGCTGCCGCTGCTGCGTCATGACGTCACTGTTTACGTCGCTGCTTTTCTCCCCAACGGTGTTACGGCGCTCACTGAGTGCCGTGGTTCATTGTTTATTAATGTGTTTTGGCGGCATTTACCGACCGCTGTAAGTATTCACTGTCTGACTGTCACATAAGCAGCTGATACATATCCCCAATTGAATGTGTTTCAGTATGAATTGACGCTGTTTGGCATCAAAACGCTGTTATGAAAGTTTCTCTGGTATACAATTGGTGATGTTAGCATAGCAACCGAAGCTAAACTGACTATCTTGACGACTTGTTGCTATCCTATTGTGGCATAAGCCGTTTTCTAAAGGCACATTTTACCGGCGTATTTTTCATTACGATTCTACTTGTGATAGTCGGACATGACAACCTGTGCAGCCCATGCATTGATTCCATCCGATAGCTGCAAATCAACATTTCTGCCTGCTCTCCACAATGATCAATGATAGCGAACGGATGCTCAAAGTAATGTACAAATAAACAGAATCACACTAAGCCTAGTTAGTGTTGCCTGACTTTATAAAGTGTGTTTTTTTCTAAGTGTGTGGTTGCCTTCTAGTCACTTTCCTCAGCTCTACTGTTTGTCACAACTTTTATTTGCCATACTCACCTTTAACTGTTAGCTCAGGTTAATCTCGCCCCCCTCCGACGTAAGCGTGACGTATGCCGTTTTGGCTTCTCGGCAGACCATTTTTTGGTGCTTGAAATGAACCGGATTCTGGTGCTTAGAGCCGGCCCCGCTGCGGTGTGAACAGGAAAAAACGGTGCTTTTCAGGCTCTAGCTCCGAACCGGCCCTGGAACCGCGTTGGTGTGGAAGACCCATAAGAGGCCGCTTCTCCTCTTGCAGTGGTAGCTGGGATGCAGTTGCTGAATTACTGCTAGCCATACTATATATATTTAGCCCGTGTCTTGTCACAGAGGTGTGCTATGCTGACTGTTGCAGGCCTGACCAGAACAATACTCAAGAGTATACGTGCCCTGTGGCCTAATGGAAGTTTCCACTGCTGCTCACAGACTGCTCAGTGTTACAGTTTAGAGAGGAAGAATGAACAGTGCCTGACCAGATCATAATGTGGGTCATTCAATCTATAACAGAGCTGAAAGGGCTCAATCATTATCAACTGCAAATCTGTGCACCAGTGTCAGGATGACTCAGCCAGAGATATTGGAGGAAACAGGTTAGAGGAAGGGAAGAATATGATTGATTCTGATTGAATTTAATGAAAACCGTTTTTAGAGTGATATTCTCTTGAGAGCGACTTAAAATACAAATCAGGTCAAAACTAAATTAACACATTTCATGACATAGAGGCCATTTATTATTCCTGCATAGATCTCAAAGTTAGTTAGATGAAGAATAACATCCTGATCTGATGCAAAGGTTGTGCTGGATTACTCTAAAACAAGTATACAGTATATTCCAATGACAGTAAAAAAAAAAGAGATGGGTGTATCACTGTAATCCAAACACTATTTACCGATAACTCTGCAGAACAACCTGGGACACATACTTTTGTGATCTGCTCAAGAGGGAGGGAGTAAACACTTGGCTTGATTTTGAAAGTGCATTTTTCAGCTTCCTTCGAAAGGGCTGCAAGTCATAACGCTGGCCCTTTAAATCGCTGCAAAGTGTCATCTCACACGCACTCAACTTTGCTGAGTCATTGGGTTCAGACTGATTTTGTAACCTCCACCCAGCAGGGCTCCTCATTGGCTTCGGTCTCCACACAGCACTCCACGTGGTTGGCTACCAGCACTACTAATCAGTTTCCTTTCGCTAGAGGTATTTCTTAAAGTGATAGGTGTGCTACCCTAACCCTGTGACTAATGTCCAACTGACATTCAGAGAGAACCACATCCGAAAAGCCCATGCTAGTTCAGTTTGAAAAAGAGAGGAGCTGTGAGGAAGACAGCTCTCAAGAGAAAAACAGGATGGGTTGTAGAGTGGTGGCAGGTGAACACCTGAGATGGCAAAAATCAGAGCAGCATTGGAGTAAAGATCCAGACAAAACAATAGGTGTAAAGTATGTGGCACATCCAAAAAAAGGCTATCAAGGAGTTCATGTGATGTAAGAAATAAAACCTTTAAGACAGTGAATAAACCTCAAAACTAAATATCCAACCTTGTTCAGAGGTGCAGTGTAACTGTGAGCAATAATTAATCGAAAAGTCTTGATACTTTTATTCTAAGTAAGTAAAGAGTGTCATAATCACTTTAACTTGTTATTGTCAAACTCTCATTATTATAACCAGAACCGTATGTCTTATTTTCAGTACATTAAGGTGGCTACGAAAAGTTAGCAGAAACTAATAAAACACTAACTTTTATAAGTGGCATCAGCTACTACAGAGGCCTGTGAGCAGTGAGGAAACCGATCAACGCACATGCAGCAGAGTCTGGTTCTGGAACTAACTGTACACAGCAACATTTATATATATTAAATATTAAAAATAGAGGTATGTTGGTGTGCATATTTTCTGTTGCTTTCCCTTTTTGTTTAAGTTAAAAAGTAGTTCCCACTGTTGGCAACCAAAGGCCAAGAATAAGTAGCATATTTATGAAAATGTTTGCCGATGTAGACCTGGCAACCGTTAACCTTAAGCCCCTGAACATTACACATATAGATGTAAATATTTAGCCTTGTGGCGATGTCGGTCTGTCAGACAGTCTGCTAATCCATCACTTCCAGACAGAAATATCTTAACAACCATTAGATATATTTCTATAATAGTGTGTACACACACATGACTTTTCATCTAGAATCGTCAGGTCAAAGTATGTTGGTTACATATTACATCATAAGTTTACTTAGCTCCTTAATTGATAGAAACAAAACATTTCCTAAAACCTCCTTGTGATTATGCTGCATTTTCAAGGGCCAGAATACCTAAATCCTGAATGGCAAGGATGGTTTTGGTAATATCCTCTGCAGTCTGTCAGTTATGAACCCCCTGACTTATGGCTTGAGGCTTTCAATTTCAGCTGTGAGAGTTGGTCTCGCTCACTCGGAGCAGAAAGCCCCCCACCTGGTGTGGTGTGTGACTATGCAGTGTGATCTCTCTGTTTGGCTTTGGAGAGCCATAACCTGGCTTGAATAGTTTTAATATTGCACCTTGACTGTCAAATGTGACAAGTGTCTCTTGGAATCTGTTTAAATGAGGGATTTATGTATTCATTATGCAAGATCACAAAGTGAAGAAAGGTTAGAAAGGAAGACAGAAACAAGCAGCATGAACTGAATTCAGACATATGCATGGAAAATGGTAGCTCTAACTAACGGCTGCTCTTCAAATCACTGCTTTGTTTTTTGTATGTGGTTACGAGAGATACAGGAAGTGGCGGAATGATGTTTCCAGTGATAACCTTAAACACGTCAGATCTGAGGCAGAAGCGTAAAGGCTGGCTTTGTCTGTGATGCATGATAAGTATTTTCTACAGGGGAGGAATGCTGCTCTCTTCATTCATGCTTAAAATGCCGATTAATTCAGGCTTTATTTGTGAAATAAGTGGTACATGCACTCTGTAAACCAACTACTGTACTGTTGTAATGATGATGATAACACAAACGAGTGTTTTTGGCAATGTTTCTTGGGATTACTGTTTCCATTATTATAGATAATCTTTTAGTGCAAATAAAAAGTTTGTCAGTTCTGCTTGGGTGATTTGAGTTTAGGGAAGTTGAGCCACATCTTGTTTGGACAAAATGGGTCATGTGAACATACATTTTTGAATGAAGTCAACCAGATAGTTGTTAATTTTAAGATAAAAAAGTGTATACATAAGCCTGCTTGTAAATATTTGATTCAATATATTAAACACACTTTTAATCTTGGAAACCAAAATCTATCACTGTACAATTGTAACTTAATGTTTAATTGAAGCCACATTTATCAAAAGCAACCACTAAATATGTAGCAGATGTGATGCAACTCAGAGGTTGCGGATTAAAAAGCAAAGTAATCTAGTCTTTAATTAAGTTTTTACTCATGTTGCAGTTAAAATTATATATCATTAAAATCTAATTTTGTGCACCACGCACTTATGATTTGTCAAAAAATTCTCCTAAAGTCATACTCTGAAAGGTGAAACAGCACGGTCAAAGAAAAGAAAACTAAAACACCTTATCGGATTACTAAAACAAGGTTGTATGTAGTTAGTATGTGTTTGAGGACAATTATGGCAACTTTATCAACTTGTCTTTACACTTTTAATTCAAATGCAATCCAATCCAACAACAATGCAAGCTAAGGTCTGTAATAATACCACAGAGTACTTAGATGATAAATTATAAGCAAGTTCAGGAAAGACAGCAATCTGTTTGGCAAGTGGTATATTAGGTAAAGTTGAATACCATCAAAATCATTTACTTTCACAATTACTTACTAAAATTATCAGAAAAATGTCATAGACTTAAATGTAACTGTTTATCAAATTCAACATGTTGTTCATCCTGCCTTAAAATCCAACCAATCATAGTCATTACTGGTTTGGTTCACTGTAACCATTCTCTCTATGATTGCTCAAATGATTCATCATTTGAGGCCAGAGAGAAATCTAGAGGCTTGTGATTCTCAAATTAATTGTTTACAGGAATATAATCTGATTATTTCAAGTGGTGCACAACAAACTGTCCTATATGTATTATTATAAATCATACCCATCCAACTAAAGTTTTAAGATGTCTCTTCTCTATCCCTCAACAGGATATATTTTAGCAGCATTGCTTGATCATAATCTTGTTTTGAGACGTGCACTTTGCAAAGGGTTTATTACTCTGAGGATGTCAATCTTCTATTTCTAAAGTTAATACAAATACCAGTCCAACAAAAAGTTCTCTAGTAAAGAAATATCAAAGATGCCCCTATTATGTGGAGATAAACTGTCCCCACAAGTATCCAGCCTGCATTCAAGGATGTAAGTAAATCATCAATGAGTGAAGATCACATCTGACTCTGAGAAGTAATGATTGCCAAAATATTACTTAGATTTCAATCTATTTACTTATCTAAAAAGGGCTCAGCCGATAATCCCATATCAGCACACACAACTGCTCATCAACTGTGATGTAACTAGTATTTGAACATGAGGGTCATCCTTATCAGACAAATCTAGCCAATGTGTTTTTATTGAAGACTACAGGAACTGTTTTATTAGTTCCCCAGCAAAGACGTGTGTGAGAATGCATCATCCTTGAGAAATGAAAGGAATGGTACACCAGAGGGTTAAAAGTCAGCAGACACAGAGAAAAAGGGAGGGGGGAGGGCACCATCAAAGCCACCTCACGTTATGTGTTAGAGCCATGTAGGAGAGAAAGGATTGGTTTCTTGAACGATGTGTGCCTGTGGCGCATTCCTGCCCAGCTTTGTGAATGCATCAACATAAATTGAGGCAAGGAATAAAAGCTGTGTCACTGTGCTGTGGCGGCATTGTGTTACTGCCTGTTTAATATATGTTACAACAAAAGGGATGACAGGTTGTTGCCTTTGATCTGCGTAACTTCTCTGATCTGTTCCTCAACCAAAAGATTAGCTGACAAGGCGGTGTATAGTGCATGGTTTTGATTCTATCCTGACATGAACACATACATTTACAGCTTGTTTGTGAGCATATGCATGCTCATTAAACTAAAAATGCATGCAATATCTGTGTGTTAATGCTGTATATGGACAGACATGTAGAACCATCTAATGATCCCCACTCTAATAAACCATGCTAATATGCAACAATGTGTGCACAACATGCACACAGATATCCAGTGCATTAAAAAAGCATGAGAAAATTCACTCAAGATTTGGTTCTTCTCATGCATGCACTGCAGTGGCTTGAGAATACTTCAGGTATCTTTAATTATGCAGCACTGGGCCCTGCTTCTCACTATCAAAGACTCTATCTAGTCCTTACTGTCTCATGTCTTCATGTCACACTCAGTCCCCAAATGATGTTGCTATCTGCAGACATGGCTAATGTTTTGAACAAATAAGTACATTAAGTGCATTTTCATTTCACATTGAATCCTCAAGAGAGAGAGAGATTCCTCCACAGCTGCCACACACGTGTGGTTTGCAGGGGAAATGTAGCACATTCCAGTCTCTTTTCCAAATGTGGAATTGTAGTGACTTCAACAAGCAAGCCTCCAATTGAGGTTTCCATCCTGGAGAAGTGTAATCACTTATTTGGTAGTATAACCCGATTCTTTCCCAACTCAAAACCACAGGAATGCTGTGTTTGCTTAAAAAAAGATACAGAAACTGCTGTGATGGGAAATGTAGTGAAGAGGTGGGTGGGAGAGGAATTCCTCCCTGTTGTGTCTCTCTGGTGTAGGGAATCATTAAATAACAAATAAGCCATCTATACAACAGCAAAGGTGTCAAGATTTTATGACCAAGAAGTCAAATTGGAAATGCCGGTAATCTGCTAAAAAGAATATTTAAACTTACAATAATAATACACTGTAAGAGTTTACTTTTAGAGGGCACATTTTCAAGAAGGGAGAGCTTTCCATAGTTATACAAATAAAGGACTATGACATAACATAAGCAGCTACTATAATTCAGCATAAAAAGCAGCTATGAGGTGGAGCTTTGGTTTAAAGATGAGATTTACAAGCAGAAGTTTTGGGGCTGTACAAATAAAATCGACTTTGATAGAATAGACAGCGTTTGACATTTGTGTGATCCACAAGCTGAAAATAATTGCAGCCTAATTATCAAATAACTTTCGTAAGAAGTCTTGACTAGTGGAATTATTATATAATTATAGTAAAAATATGTTGTTACTTCAGCTATGTATAATTAATCAGGTCAAAGGAATTCAATTTTATATGTAGCCTGTTGGTACAGAAAAGTTCCTAACACTTCACACATGATTCTTCCCAACACCTAATAGGTCAGATGATAAAACGCCTCCCATGGGCGGATGTAATCCTATTGGTCACTGTTTCTTGCACCCGCCTTAATTCTCACCGAGATTTGCACTCTCATTGGTCGATGCACCTGATCGTCATCGTGCGTTCACGGTGGGCGTCGGCAGTGGCTTTTCCGGTCCAAGTCTGATTGGTGGGTTGTGAGTGTTGACGTCACAGCCCTGCCAGCTGATCGGAGTGAGAAGCCGGTTTGAAGAGAGGAGTTGGACGGGAGAGAGACCGGGGAGGGAGCCCCGAGGAGCAGCGAGCAGCACAGGGTGGGACCGGTCAACCGGATACTCAGATTGGACCGTTTTTATATTCTCTTTTTTATAGGTTTAAACGATAACACCGGAGTGAACGAGACGCACAAAGCGACCATCTGGTTAGGGAGAACTTACAGGCTTCGAGTCTCGTCGAAACCTCTGGAACTGTCAGAAAAAATTGATTGAGAGTTAAGGTGTGGCTGAGGGTTTCTTTAAGGCTTCTGCACGGCAAATTGGTACAAAACCGTCTGTTTCTACTCGAGTGTTCAGTGAGGGCTGAGGCTGTTTTTATATCCCAATGGCTTTATAGATTATATTCAGTCATTTACATCTAGGACGATATTACATAAACGTATTGCTATCCTGACGTGCGCACCTTTTGCTATAAATCCATCGCAGTTGAATAATTGGACTATTACGCAGTAAATAAGTAAGTCAAGAGTTACTGCTTGGCCGGTCGTTTTGGTTTCATAAGTTAAATGCAACGGACGTGGCAACTTTACAGTAGCTGGTCCTGCAGAATGCCACAGGCAAACTGGGCGTGGGGGAAACGGTCCGAGGAGAGCGTAATAACCATCAAATCTCATACAAGCACGGCACAAATTGCGCATATTTGACATAGTGTAGGCGTACTGACAAGTGGAGCGGAGGGGTTTACCTAAACCAAAGTAAGTGCGACTGTCAAATTCATTTTTGCAAACTTTTTAGCGGAGGTGACATTTGAAGGCCACAGGAGAGGGCGTGCGATGGTGTCATCTCAAAGCCATTTGAATATGTTGTGTTAATATTCCAATAATATGTATTGTCAGTCTAAACAAATGATTTTGAAGGTATCGTGTCGATCAGTCGTGGCCTATCTGTTTTTCTATGATACAGTGTATATTACTATACTGGGATGGGGCGGGTGTGTCTTTCCCGAGGAAAACGTTTAGGCGTTTAATAAATCTAAACCCAGCTGAAAAAAGAGTTGGGTCTATATTAGCCTACACTCTATATTAGGCTACAGTAAGTCTGCTCGACTTTACAAAGAACATCGAGCCCGTCGGTTCCTAACTCGTTATATACCCACAATAACTCCAATCATAATTGGGGTGCACGGCAGACTTACCCTGTATAGTCTAATTAAGATAAGCTTTAAGTCGAGTAGATAGGGTGAATTCCTCAAGGCCCCACCCTTTGTAGCGCAGCATGGATGTGGAGAGTTGCCCCCCCCCCCACCTGTATACAAGTCCTAATTAGATAAGCTTTAAGTCGAGTAGATAGGGTGAATTCCTCAAGGCCCCACCCCTTCTGTAGCGCCAGCATGGATGTGGAGAGTTGCCCCCCCCCCCACCACCTCCTCCTTCTCTCTCTCCGCGTCATTCATTTCCCCTTTCAAGATTGTCTTATGCTGTTTTTCCCCTCAGTGTCTCCAGGTGCCCACAGTAGATCTTCTGGTCTTTAAACCAACTTTAGATCACCGCATCAGGATCTACCTTCAGGAATCAACAGAGGTGTGAATTGACATAGGTAAGGCGTGGTTGTATTTGAGTCAACATGTGGAATGATTACATCTCTATTGTAAGCAAAAAAGGTAGGCACATTTTGGTCTACGTTGAGAAGTGTGTGGCATGTTGTATATGTAATAGTTTTCTTTATTTAGGCTGTTATGTTTCATTGCTCGTCTTTTTTTTTTTACTCGTGAAGTGATTACTGTGCTGTGCTCATCAACCTGTTGCAAGTTTAGGCAGACCATTTCCTATGTCCTCCTTTTGTATGTATGCTAGTGACACAGGTTATGTAATCTTATAGGCAGCATTCAAGGCCCTCAATGTTTATGTAATCTTGGGTTAAAGATGTCAACATTAGGAAGGCAATGGGTTAAAAATATAACAACTTATCAAAGCTCAGGTTCCAAAGCTCAGAAAATGGCGTTGAGTCTGGGTGTGATTCATCTGCTGAGCTGAAACTCCCAGTCCTCTCATTCTGTTTAGCAATCAGTGGCTTTTTCCACTTGCGTTCCTTCTACGTCAGCTTAGACCTTTTCATCTTTTATCTTTGGCATAAAGGCTCCTAATGGATAACTTGACCCTGTGCGAATCACAGCCATTTCTGTTGGCAGATGACTTTCTTCTCCACAGATTGTAGTTGTGAAGATTTAATAAGTCCCCACTGCTGCTCCTTTTCCGAGGGCCTGCCCAGCATTGACAAGTGTACCTTGTTAAATTGCCAACAATGTCCTTTCCTCCTCCAATTCTGCACAATTAATTAAAGAAAGTATATTTTCAGGCAAGAGATGCTCTTGAAATCCTTATTGTTGCACAGGTCTCATTTTGGCTTCCCCCACTAACTCCCTTTCCTCAAGAGCACCCGGCCAGCTGTAATTATCCCCCTCTTTTGGGTATGAATAGTGAATTATACATGCTACTGCAGGCCGGTCAGAGTCTGGGCCACTGGACACATCTGGATTATTAGGATGTCTCTATTCGAGTGCCCAGGCCCTGCAAATTCTTTATTGAATCAACATTGGTTATAATAATGTCGAAACTGCAGCGCACGCAAATGCAGGAAGTGCCGTGTTGGGATTGGTTTCACATATAGGAATGTGTTAATGTATCTACAATGCCTCATTGACTGTAGTCACAATGACACATTATGATGGATAAAAGACAAAAAGGATGTGAACATTTCAGTCCAAGAAAATTGTCATTGTCACGTCCAGTATAAAGGAACTGAATCTGCAGCCTAGCTGCCTGCATTCCTGCAAACAGGGGTAACTACTGTTGATCTGTGAAGAATTTAAAGATTTTATAAAAGTCAGCTGCCGTTTGTCGACACCCCAATTCACTACAAAGCCATTCTCCTGATATAAATGTAAAGTATAGTGTACCAATCTTTACAGTTAAGAAGTAACTCCCCCTTAAGCACTTATCCACCCTCTCCTTCTCCCCTTTGCCATCTTGTGTGAGTGTTTGCTTTGTCTGAGCTAGATTGTTTAGCCACATTGAATTGACCTATGTCTGCTAAAATGTGTGTGTGTGTGGGGTAAGCCGGCATAGTCATTATCTCTGCACGGCTAGATGTGATTAATACAGGCGTCCAGTAGTGACGTCTATTGCGCCACTCCCCAGAAACACACAGAAAGGACATGTAAGAGGGGAAAGATTGGGATCTGGCGTTTGTGCCAGCAATGTGTGTCCCTGTGCCCTATAATCTAAAGAGTTAAATGTCAAATCATGTGGCAGTCATTTTATTTGTAATGCATGTATCTTTGTGTGTGTTTTGCCATCTTTTATGCGAATATTTGTATATGTTAAAGTGGGCAAATCGGGAATGGTTTATTCTCACTAACAGGCCTTTTAGTTAATTTCCAAAATACCCACAGAAAGATCTGGAATCCATTTACCCCGTCAGAGTCTCTAACATTGATCAGAGCCATAAAGTGTGTTATTTGATGAGTCACTCCTCTGCTAATTTAAGCTTATGAATGAGAATGAATCCGAGCAGTACTGAGCATTGAATGCTATTGATGGCCGATCAAAGAGGGGAGGATCTGCGGTGGAAATGCGGTAGCTGCAGTGAGGTTGCACATTTTTATGGCCACACCCAGACAGCATAGAGAGCGATAACCTTGTCTAGCCTAGGCTAATTTTACGGGCTTACATTTAGCATAGCATTGATTGTAAATGTTGCTTTTAATGTCCATGGTTAGGTTGAAAGATGTTAGCGACTATAGAAATGGTAGGATGGTTAAAGGGTGTGTGTCTGCGTCTGTTTAAGACAGGCAATGCTCCTTGGCAGGTGTTGGCGTGCTGTACGAAGGTGTGTGTATGGTATCATCTGATGGAGAGACAGATGTACTTTGTGTCTGTGCTTTCATGTGCACACATGCACAGGACCAGTATGTGTGGGTGTATGCACGATGGAAAGGCCTAAGATGTAGTGGTTGGTGATGCAGCGCTAACAGTATTCCAACTGTGTCCCAGATTAAATTGTAACTGCCTCATATGGAGAGATATTGCCACTACTCCTCAGAAGGGCTGTTTGAGGTATACCAGGCCAGCGCCATACGCATATGTAAAACACATGTTGCACTTTGCGTGCCTGCCCACTGGAAAAGTTATCTTCTGCAATAAAAATGTAAAACTTCACACAGAGCCAGAGGTAGAGCCAGAGGTAGAGCCTGAGGGAACAGACATACAGAGCACAGCCGCCTGTGTGTAAGGACAAAGAGCTAAATGAAACGTTGTTTTAGGCTCAGCATGGACCTTAAGTTCTGAGATTCAGTCAAGTCTCATACATGCACAGGCTAAACTAACTAAAGCTGTGTGAAGATTTAAAAAAAATTCTGAAGCATTGCTGTGGGACGCTCAGTTTTGGGCTGGTCCCTGCAGGGCCGGTGGTGAGGAGCGGTGGGCCTCTCGGCAGACCGGCTGGAATGTGGACCATATGTAGCAGGCATCCCAGGAATGTAACTCGGCCTTGCTGAACTGACCAACCTAAAGACACAGAGAGCTGAGCCGGTTGAGGAGGAGAGAAAGGGATCTTGTGAAGGGAGAGCAAGGAAGAAATATAAAAGGATAAAATACGTAGATCAAAGATGGGAAAATGAAAATGAAAGTCCGGGAGGCTGTTAAAGAGAGAAGTATGAAGCACATGGAGATGAATGGAAGAAAGATGGAAGGAAGAATAATGGGTGATAGTGATAGGCAATGGACGGGTGAAAAAGGACACTTTGGTACATTCCTTTTGTAGTAACTTCAGCAGGATACTGCAACAGGTCTTTTTGTGAATATAAGATAGCAACTATAGTTTGGACTACACATCAGCATATTATCCAAGTATACTCGGTATATGAGTATACTAATAATTTGGAAGGTATCGTGTCGATCAGTCGTGGCCTATCTGTTTTTCTGTTTTTCTATGATACAGTGTATATTATTATACTGGGATGGGGCGGGTGTGTCTTTCCCGAGGAAAACGTTTAGGCGTTTAATAAATCTAAACCCAGCTGAAAAAAGAGTTGGGTCTATATTAGCCTACAGTAGTCTGCTGGACTTTACAAAGAACATCGAGCCGTCGTTCCTAACTCGTTTATACCACAATAACTCAATCATAATTGGGTGCACAGACAGACTGACCCTGTATAGTCTAATTAAGATAAGCTTTAAGTCGAGTAGATAGGGTGAATTCCTCAAGGCCCCACCCTTTGTAGCGCAGCATGGATGCGTGTTTACTCATGGAGCACCGTCTCTTTCCATGACGTCTACTGATAAAAATGAACATGAGAAAAATGTATATGCAACAATTCTGATAATCAATTATTTGTCAGGGTTAGTTCTTAACCCTCAAGTTATTTAATAAAGAATAATTGGCCAGAGAACTAAGGAACTTAAAAATGCAATGCATGAAAATATCAGGACATGAGTGTCTTAAAATAAAGAGCATTTTTATTTAAGATGGCTGATTTTACTGTGGCTATGCGTCAGTATTTCCTCAGTCCTCTATTCATGTGTTTATCTACTCTCTTTATTCAATGAGTAAATCTGTTGGATTCTTATGTCATGTTGCATCTAACCTATTCAGTTCAAACCTGTACAATGTAATTGAGGATATTTAATAGGGCGTGGCCTCTGGATGAGATGTGGATCAGTATTATGTGTCAGACCTCGGTGTTCTTCCAGCTCAGTAACTCGGGGTGAATGTCTGTCTCGTCTCTGTTAGCTTAGCACACTGTACTCTCAGGCCATCTGGGTACAGCTCGGGCCAGAACGGCAGGATACACACTCACTCACAGATACACACACTTACAAAAGCATTTAATTTTAGGTCTAACATACCCCCGCCATGTCCCTTACACACACATACTGTTCAGTGGACTGTGATAAGCCTGTAGTTGACTTACAGTTGACCTTTGCTAGCCACAGTTTTATTTGACCAAGCAAACTATCATTTCATCTTGTCTCAGTGCAATAGATGAGATGTTCTTGATCATCCTCTATCCAATTAGAAACCAGGAACCAATAAAGCAAATAAAAGTGAGTACAGTTTGAAGTCAGGGGGCGTAGTGTGAAGGGTAAGTCTATGTAAGGACTTGCAGATCTCCCTTGAAAAAGAGATCTATGATCTCAATGGGACCAATCTGGTTAAATAAAGGTTTGAAATGAAATGAAGGAGAAGGCCGAGTGGGTGTGTGTTTGGGTAAAATATGTTTGGGTAAAATCAAAAGGGTGGGTGGTAAATAATACCGGTAACTGCCTCTAAATGACCATTCAACTTGACAGAAAGGCAAGTAGTCAACCAGTGGTTTGCTTTAAAACTATATGATCTTTCGTAAACAAAATGAAATTGGTCGGCAAGGAGATGATAGTGTGTTTTAGCCTTCCATGTCTTCTTCTCCTTCACTGTAAGGAGGCTACGTGCAGTGAAGGATGATACTGAGGAGATCCTCGGGATTCGTACCACGCATGGGCAGCTGCCTCTTCTTATTCATATGCCCTACAGGCATTTCCTGTCTCTCAGCACCCTAACTAAACTGCTAGTTTGGAGGAGGGACAAAGGATATACATACAGAAAGAGAGGGGGAGAGAGGAAGGATGAATTTGCAGGGACTACAAGGGCAGTGCGAGGGATGGACACTAACAGATACATAGAGGGAGACAATGTGCTCTTTGACACACTTCTTCCCTGTGGTAGGAAGGGAGATGACGGGCGAAGGAAGCACACAAATCTTTTCTTTATGTTGGGCCTCTTTTCCCAGTGTTCACACCCCTACTTCCACCCCTCTGTCTCTGTATCTCACTGTCTCAGGAGCCCTCCGGGCCCCCTCCTTTTCAGTTATATTTTCCACACACACACACACACACACACACACACACACACACACACACACACACACACACACACACACACACACACACACACACACACACTCTCACTTTATGACATCAAAAAGGCAACACACTAGCCTCCCCCTTTCCTTCACACACACACATTCATACTCCATACTCTTCCCATGTGTTCCCGGCTCCAGATGTTCAGTATGAAATTTTGTTAGACGCTCTGAAAGCCTTAACTGGAAGGGACCTTCCCTCTTCCGCTTTCCCACCTGCTGTCTTCCTGCCAGTTGACATCACCTCTCCCTTAAACAAATTCCATAATGCACTTGAAGGAAATCGGTCCAGTAACAAGCTGTGCTCACTGGATTAAAGGTTGCTGCAACATTTCACACTTACGTGGATAATGACTGACATAATTGCTGTCAGGTGTATTTTTAGAGCATAAATGCCTTGTTAAAAACAATAGTGTGCGTATGTGGCTGAGTCACTAGTTTGTGCCATGTTTCATGGGCCCCACCCTTCTGCTGTCCTTCTCTCCATACCTGCTCCTATTTAGACAGAACTTCTTATGAGGAACACATTAGCCATTCACAGGTCTCAACATTTAAAGGATGCCTCATGCATGTTCATGTCTTCTACCACTGGAAGTTGTTTTGTACTGTAATTTGTTTAATTTGTAATCATTCATTAATATCCAGATAAACAGCAGCCGTGGGCATGAATAGATATTATACAATATACTGCTGGGTTCATGCGTGATTGTCTTTCTGCCGTGGAAAGTTGCCTTCCATGATACACATAGCGTGAGTGTGCATGTGTCGTGAGTGAGGAAGCTAGTCGTGCTTCTATAAAACAGGGCGTGGACTCCTCCCCCCCCTCCGATCCATCTCCCTGTGCATGCATACATTTCCTCGCTCACATACCACATACAAATCATCCCTGCTCCGCACACACACAATCAGTGCCAGTCAATTCTTGCTTGCATCCTTCATCTCTATCTAAGCAGTGCGAATGATGCACATATTCTGACAGAGTGCTAGTGTTAGTACGCTGCTCCATCAGGATTACACTTCAGCGAGGTTTGCTTGTATATGTATTCTTATCTGGAAATGATGTCCCTTTCTTTTCAATAATCATTTAAGGCAGTCAGAGAAGAGCTATAGCTATAATATATTGATCCACACTGACATGAAAGCAATTTGTCATGGCCTTGAGTAAAGGTTATGGGGGTAGGGTGTGCACATATGATCTAGTAGTGCAGACCAGCCCCACTTGAAAAAAAGAGAAGTATCACAGTTGAAAAAAATTGCTGCATGCTTGCAGTGTGTCAGAATTGAGGAAATAATCAGAATGCTAATTCCCAGGTAAATAAACATATTTCCGATTATTAGTTCCTGGTTTCTCCTGTTGCCTTCTCATGGCGCAGGAGAATTGTTAGTTTACTTAACCACCATGATACTGGAATTGTTCAAATATCATAATACAGACTGGATGCATTTTTCCGCATCAGTTTTGGATAGCAAATGGCATTCCTACAATGACTCATGGGGCTTCCCTGCACAGCCCTCAAGGATATGTTGTTATTGGCAAGCATTCATAGATTTAATCCATTCTCCATCCCCTGTGTGCTTTCTTTTATCATACTTCAGCAATTAGACATCAGTCAAATGTTCTCATAAAGATCATCACAGCTCAAACTGATCAGACGGCTGCGTTCAGACCAGTTAGGTGGCACTAAAACAAATAAGGGTGTTTCTGAAGGAGCGAGCTGTGTGTAAAGTCTAATCACTCTCTGTATGGGGTTATGTTGATACTGGCTGTTTGCAAAGTGTCATAGGTGGCATTTTCTCTGAAAGCCTGACAGTGACTTTGCATTTTAAAACACATTGCTTGAATTGTTACTTCTATTCAAGTTAGTATTCGTTCTGCTTTCAAATCCTGCCTTGAGACACATTTTAACAGACTTGCTATACCTAACTAACATAACACTTTTTTCTTAATAGGTATATTCACATTTCCTTTTTGATCGTTAATTTGTACTTTTGTATAGTGTGTGTGATTGTATTTAGCAGATTTTTTAAGTAGATTTTTCTCAGTTGATGCTGCTACAGAAAGGTTGATGATATGCTATACACATAATAATATCAATATTAAAGCATGAATGAGAGACAACTTCAAAAGTCAGTTTTGTTTGATAAGGTATTTATATGCAGTCCATTTACCATTTTTAACTTCGGCAAACCTCACCTAATCCTACCTTAAAGCTAACCACCTCGTCTTTTTTGTTTTAATGCATTGACCTTACTTTTGTAGCTTAATAGACACAACGTAATGCCTTGTTCCCCACAACTTTAGTTATCATTAGCACACTGCCAACTGTGCTTGAATCACTCTTACACACGCACTGTGCACTTGATTTGTGTTTGCGTATTTGTGCGCACACACTGCGAGGAGCCATTTTCAGCCTGTTGCTTAGGCTGGCTGTAATTGTCCTGGGAATCATCAGCTCTGTGTAATAAATCACTCCTCTGGTACACTGTGTTCCTCACTCTGGGATGGGCTCTGTGTGCGTGTTTTGTGCATGCTAAACATATTGTGAGCAGAGAAAGAACATGGTTTAGGAATAATAGTGGAAAAGGACATTAAGGGGAAACAAACTGCAGCTCTATTTGTCACGAAAGGGACAACAAGAGACTCAACTTAATTTGTATGCTAAAACCAACCAACACATGTAGTTGGTGTATAATGAAGATGTAAAATTGATTTTATACATTCCCTTCTTTGTTTTGTACCATTCAGTGCTTTTTCTTGCGTTTCTTTGAAATTCTCCTTCCGACTTGAATGTCCAGTCAGTAGAGAAAACAGGTTTTTCACATGGTCTCCAGTTTGTTTTATTGTAGCACTGCTGATCCCTGACCTATCAGTATTTGCCGTTCTTTTTTCCATCATCATTTTCTGTCTCCTATAAATCCGTTTTTTCTGTTTACTTTTCTCTCAATTTCTCCATAAATCTTCAGTTTAAATACAACTTGAGAACCAGAATATCTCTTCCTTCCTTAGAAAGACCAATGGATATCAGGTGCCTCTTTACAAATGTACTCAATGGGAACAAAAGAGGAGCCTTTGCCCGGGATCTCATCTCCAGTATAATGCAACCACAATGGATCCGTCTGGATTCAGTACAAGATCAAGTCCCACAGCCTATTCAGAATGTATGTGGAAGAGGACCATTCCTCTTCCACAAGTGTGTGTGTGTACGTTCGTGTGTGTGTTTCTCTGCAGTCGGGAGCTTTCCACTGTTGCTCAGAGCAGCGTGGGGTTCATTGAGTTTCACAGGGTTGCTGGGTTCGCAGTGCTGCTGAGAGCTAGTTTGCCCAAAGTCCTGTCCTTGAACTGTGTAAGAATATGCTGCTAGGGAAAGGCTTTTCAGACTGAGTGACTGCAATAGTTGAAGTCATGCCAGCTGAATGGAAGCCAGGCGAGACAAATCCTGGGCTACTCACAAGTATCGCACTGAGGCTAGCGGAAAGGGGACGTTAAAGTGGAACATCACATGGAGGGTTTTCTTGTCACTTTGTATTTCTAAAACTCAATTAGGCCATGGTTAAGCTTTCAAGACTATTTCATAGCAAAGAACATGATGGACCAAATTGGAGCTGTGCAGTTACTCTTCAGGGCTACATCCTTCTACCAACATTTCTTAAACTGACATTCATTGGGATGGAATTTTTGGGGTGTTTCCCAAGGTAAAATAATGACACACTTGACATGTTGGTCAAGTAGTTACACACCCAAGGGAGTGGAAGTGTCTGAACTGCAAGGAAAATTATTTCATTTAGGCCTGTATGGCGGCTGTAAACTGAACTGCCCCACAGGACGAGAGCTGTTTTCTATCAGGCTGTAACCAGGGGCAAAACTATCTAGCTAGCAAAAGACTTCTGTATTCAATTATAGCAAAAGCAGAGAGAATGCTAAAACAGTAGGCATGTCTGATGCAGGCTAGCTCTGTTCCGGTACGCACATGCAGCTTGCGTGTTTAAGTATGCACGTTAATTTTAAAACGCCGTAAACCACAGTATTCACAAATAAGCAGAAAAGAATGTTATACGTTTTCCTCTCCGGCATCTTTCTCTCTACCTCCCCACTTCTCTCCCACAGCAAGCTCTCTCAGTAAAACAGAAATAAAAAGGAGTGTGTCTGTGTACGCGTTTGTGTGCCAAGCCTTAAGATAGAGCACAAATAATGGTTGCTAGATCCTGGCTCCAAATAATCTCGAACTGTAGGGAATGTAATTGAAATGGCACTTATTTCTTTCTAGATATACAGTGGGGCAAAAAAGTATTTAGTCAGCCACCAATTGTGCAAGTTCTCCCACTTAAAAAGATGAGAGGCCTGTAATTTTCATCCTAGGCATACCTCAACTATGAGAGACAAAATGAGAAAAAAAAAAATCCAGAAAATCACATTGTCTGATTTTTAAAGAATTTATTTGAAAATAAGTATTTGGTCAATAACAAAAGTTCATCTCAATACTTTGTTATATACCCTTTGTTGGCAATGACAGAGGTCAAATGTTTTCTGTAAGTCTTCACAAGGTTTTCACACACTGTTGCTGGTATTTTGGCCCATTCCTCCATGCAGATCTCCTCTAGAGCAGTGATGTTTTGGGGCTGTCGCTGGGCAACACGGACTTTCAACTCCCTCCAAAGATTTTCTATGGGGTTGAGACCCTTTTGCAGACAGCCCCAAAGCATGATGTTTCCACCCCCATGTTTCACAGTAGGTGTTCTTTGGATGCAACTCAGCATTCTTTCTCCTCCAAACACGTCTAGTTGAGTTTTTACCAAAAAGTTCTATTTTGGTTTCATCTGACCATATGACTTTCTCCCAATCCTCTTCTGGATCATCTAAATGCTCTCTAGCAAACTGCAGACGGGCCTGGACATGTACTGGCTTAAGCAGGGGGACACGTCTGGCACTGCAGGATTTGAGTCCCTGGCGGCGTAGTGTTTTACTGATGGTAGCCTTTGTTACTTTGGTCCCAGCTCTCTGCAGGTCATTGACTGGGTCCCCCCGTGTGGTTCTGGGATTTTTGCTCACCGTTCTTGTGATCATTTTGACCCCACGGGGTGAGATCTTGCGTGGAGCCCCAGATCGAGGGAGATTATCAGTGGTCTTGTTGTATGTCTTCCATTTTCTAATAATTGCTCCCACAGTTGATTTCTTCACACCAAGCTGCTTACCTATTGCAGATTCAGTCTTCCCAGCCTGGTGCAGGTCTACAATTTTGTTTCTGGTGTCCTTTGACAGCTCTTTGGTCTTGGCCATAGTGGAGTTTGGAGTGTGACTGTTTGAGGTTGTGGACAGGTGTCTTTTATACTGATAACGAGTTCAAACAGGGGCCATTAATAAAGTTAACAAGTGGAGGACAGAGGAGGCTCTTAAAGAAGAAGTTACAGGTCTGTGAGAGCCAGAAATTTTGTTTGTTTGTCGGTGACCAAAATTATTTCCACCATAATTTGCAAATAGATTCTTTAAAAATCAGACAATGTGATTTTCTGGATTTTTTTTCTTATTTTGTCTCTCATAGTTGAGGTATACCTAGGATGAAAATTACAGGCCTCTCTCATCTTTTTAAGTGGGAGAACAATTGGTGGCTGACTAAATACTTTTTTGCCCCACTGTATATATTATTATTTTTTTCAGGAAAGCCATGTCCTCAACAACCTTTTTAACTCTCAGTTCCGCCTTGATGGTGAGGATGGTGAGAATGAGAGAATGACTGTTTCATTAAGTAGATATGAGGACTTGAGTATTTAACTGATTTCTGTTTGAATTATTTACACTAGTCTCAGTAAATGTCACTGTATTTCTATGCAGGTTTTGTGCATTCAAGTGGATGTTGGGTAAAAGTTGCTCGATGGCAGACCTACAGCAGTTCTTCACTGGCAAGCTTTATGTCCTCATGTACCAGCTAAAGCTGCCAGCTGAAGAACTGTTGTGGTCGGCCCTTAACTGCATTGAAGACCCGCCCATCCCCATGAGTGACATGAGGAAAATGACCCAATCATATCCAGTCTCTTACAGTCAAATTAAAACCCTGTTACTTATGCGGCACGTTCCTGCGTTGAGATTACTACCATGACACCTGCCGTATCATGTAACAAAAGCATTGCATCGTGGGCATTTGACTCATTTTAGGTTAGTATTCATGATAGCTGTGATGACGTTGTGTGCGTGTTTTAAGGATTTGAGCATCAGCAGTCAAATGTACATCCTATTGTTCTTATTTCAGGTTTGGAAAAAAAAACCTTTTCAATGTTTAGATACTCAAAATGTCCGATGATAAACCTTGTTAGTGTTCAAAGACAAACCTCTCAATGATCTCAGCTGTCCACTTATGCTAGCAGCTCAGTAATCACAGTCGAAGCTAATAAAGTGAAATGATTTAACATTGACAAAGTGCTAGCACCTTCTGTATTTGTTTGCATAATGGATAGTGAAACAAATCCATAATATAACTAATATAATTGAAATAAGATATTAATAAACAGTCATCTGTCATTAACATGTTTCTGCTTTTACTCCTCTATGTTAAAGTAACAACCCTGCCGAATGTCATGCAAAACAGCCCACATAACATACAGACATACATCTTGCATGTGACCCTCGGCTGTCATAAAATAAACTTCAAGAGAGAGGGCAGGGCTCCGAGCAGGATATGAGAATGTGTCTCTTTAAAAGCGGCCAACCAGAATCCAACAGAGGGAAGGAATGTTCTGGGGCCTTAACAAAACCAGATGCCCCGGCTTACTCTCCCTTGCACACATGCTCTCTGCTGCCTTCCCTCGTTCGTCAAGCCTCTTACTTAACACCGCAGATGGAAAGAGGAGTTGTGCAGCAGACTCCCTCCTCCGCCTGTCTTAAGTACACCGTCTTCCTTATCGACTACCTTTAACGTTGTTTGGTTCCCGTCTCCCTGTCTGTGTCCCAATCTCCTTATCTTCTTGTCTGCTCTTCAGTACCTTTCTGTCCTTGGCGGATCTTTTCTTCAACCCATCCTCCACCCCCCCAATCCTCCGTCACTCCACACACACACACACACACACACACACACACACACACACACACACACACACACACACACACACACACACACACACACACACGATTATTCCACTCTCTCCTGTACATCCTCTTCGGTGAGCACTGCCAGTACTTGCATTAACGCGGCACACCAGATCAAACAAGGGTCACAGCTTGACCTTGTCTGCGGTTTAGGTTAGTTCAATGACTTGCTGAATGATCGGCTCCCAGGGAATCTGTGCATTAAGAGATTGAAAAAGAAGGGATGCGCCTGCCGTAGGAAGAATCCAACTGACTCTACGGGATCCGACCATTCTGCAATCCATGGAAGTGTGTGTGCATCACCCCTTCTCTGCCTTTCTCTTTCCCACACAGATGTGCTACACCTGTGCCACTAAACCTGGGTGGCTTGTACCTGTACCATCTGCTGTGCCAGCTGTGCAGGGAGAGCAAGCATAACAACATCAGAGAAAGAGATAAACAGACAGCTGCTGAAAACAGAGAGACGGAGGAGCGCTGAGTCAACCAACACACCATCAATCATGATATATTTATTGTTCGCTTGGCTGTTTTACAGCATTTAAAAGCAAGATGATGTAGGATGCATTATTTTTCTGATTTAGCGCTCCTACAAACAATTCCAGAGTGCACTTCAGTCATACTCAGTGTCGTAAATATCAAGAGCTGTAACGTTAGTGCATTTGTTGTGATTATATAAGGATCAGAGACTATCCAGTCAACAATTTGTTTAGTACAGCCAAGCGTAGTGCAACATCACAAGCCATAGCAACTCAGCAAATGTTACTTCCCTAGCTCCAATCCCATGTATATTATTATCTGTTTGTTGCAGTCCATGTACAACATGCCTTTTAATTACAAATCATTGTGCTTTTGTCTTTATTCATGTTCAGCTTTCTCAAATAAATAACTTATTGATATCCATTCCTACAACAATTGGGTCATTGATCACTCTTTTTTTAAATGCACTACACTTGAAACTAAGTACTGAAACGTGCATTGGACCGGGGGTTCAGACGACGGGAGCTGCTCTACAGCACATTAGTGTTCCTGTCTCCAGGCTTATGGACTTAGCAGACACACTTCCTGTTGGAGAAGTACATTATACAGCCAGAGGGAACATAAAGAATAATCTTCTTAAAAGGTATGAGCTCCTCTGTGAGCAGTATAAGAAAGCCCTTACTGTAGCAATTTACTGTATCTGAATATAAAACAAAGACAGGTACTCTACCATGATGGGATATTGCAGTTATCTGCAGGGTCAGTTGGCACTTAACATGGACTTAAAATATAATTATGTTATTTAAAAAGGGTTAATTTCTGAGTGAACCTGCTCTGATAAAACACAGACAGTTTAAAATTAATTTCAATGCCAGCTCTTTATACCAGCGCTTTAGGTTGCAAACTTTGACTAGTAACACTTACAATGGCAGATGGCGGTATCACAGTAATCTTTATCAGTGAGTCGGTAATTTAGTCTTACTGAGCCGTCTATTGAATGCAGGCATTATTAATGCTATTGATAACACCTGGGCTTTTCATGCTATGACATGATAAAGGATCGACAATTAAATGGTCTAATTGCTTTTAACTAAAGATTGCTAGTGGTTTGTCAATTGTTAGTCAATTGTTTAAATTACAACCCTACAGTTGTACTCAACATCAGGCTGGTTTCTCCAACAGGTTGGTAAAGCTACATTCTCAATGCTCAATTCAGATTAATTGCTCAAATCCCAATTTTTGTGGCCAATATTAGATTCTATTATGAACAGGTCATGGTCTTGACTTACCCTCATGCGCAAAAGTACAATAACTACATGCAGCACGCTGTCGTCTGAAGGAAATGTAGATACTACCACATCTGTAAAGACAGAAGTAAATCATCTTAAAACAACCTCCTATGCCAACCAAAGATTGTTGATTGATTGTTAATTTGAAATGGCTATGACAGCATTATAGCAAATAAAAATAAAATAAGAAATTAAGATTTATATTTCAGTCTTACTGAGGTCAGGTTATTCTCCATTTAAAAAAAATATATATATATTCAGTTGATCTGCAGTGCCATCAAATGCCAAAAGTCTGAGCTCTGCGTGAGCACATACAAGAGACGGGGACAGTTTTTCCTCCAGGGATTGGGTTTCCTGTGCCCTTTGGAATATGTAATACCAGTGAGTCACTTCTTTGCACAGCATGTGTAGTCATCAGACCACTGACTTTGACCCCTAGCTGTTAGTAGATTAACTTCATCTGTTTAAGTTCATCTGACCCTCCTAGGGAAGGTCACAGAGACGTCCTGCTGTCTTTTCATGAAGATATATCTAACTGTGCTCTCGATCTGCTGGAGAGATATTCCCGAAGGATGTTAGATCCGATCTATGTTCCTTATCACTTATTGTCTCATAGTGGTGCTTTGAAGTTAATGACTAATGGAGTGAAAGAGAACAAAGCACTAATGGACAAGATGCACATATCCTGGATATTAAGTCACAAGGGTGTGTGTGTGTGTGTGTGTGTGTGTGTGTGTGTGTGTGTGTGTGTGTGTGTGTGTGTGTGTGTGTGTGTGTGTGTGTGTCTTAGTTGGAAAGGGTGATAGGATTCTCTCTATTCTCGGGTGTAGTGTCTGCTGTACATCCCTTGTTCACCTCTTAAGATCCAAGGCCAGGTCTGAAGAGGTTAACAAACCTCTCCTAAATTCTTCCCTGTGGGTAAAATCATGTGAAAGCTGCTTAGGCAGATTATCCCCGCCTCGACGGCAGCTGGCAGTGAGATCTTTGGGAGCACACCTGACTCGATACTGGTGGTGACGCAACAGTCTTCTGCGCTACGTGCTCCCACAATCCTCCATGACCTTTAGCCCCCCGGGGGAAAGGTGCATCTTGTAGCCCGGAGCAAGCAGCAATTAAACTACTATCTATCAGACAACACACTCCTCACACTGATCGACATATCAGTGATTCGATATAAATATTTTAATTTTTGTGAGAAATCTGTTAATTTGATTGTTCAGATGTCTTCATTCTAATATCTAACATTTCCCTCTTAGTTCTGGATTGGTTTATGGCGACAAAATCCCAGAACAATATCAAATCATAAAAAATAACAGTTTTGACAAAATTACACATTACAAATCTCAATGAAAGATAAAGTCATTTCTGTAAATCGACTGTCCGGTTTCCAGGTAATAAATATCTTGACCCAACTATAATTGTATTTTGTCCATATTGTATGTTATAAGATCATAAAAAAAGTCTCAATATATCTGTGGAAACTGCTTCAGGCTTTTTTTAAATGTGTGTAGGTGGAGAGTGTCCATCTGTGTTTAAATTGGTTGGGCCTTGGCAATTTACGCTTCAATGAAAAGTGTCATTTTACTAAATTAGGTCCAGGCATAAGAAGAAGAATGGTTTTCCTCCAAGTTTATTTTAATGAAGTCCCAGGTGCACCGTCATCTCTTGAAACACAATGCTCTAATAAAATCTACCCTATCACAGCAAACGAGGCAACTTCATTACAAATGAATGCTTCACACAGCAGCCTTTGCCAAGTACAACCCAAGAAGAATATATTATTTGCAACAGTGACACACAGAGTTTTGTTTGTGAGAAATATATTTTTTCAGCTGATGAAGATGTGAACTATGGTGCTGGAGCTGTTAGTACTCTTCGGTAAAATAAAAATACAATTTCAGAGGCCATTACACAAAGAACAAAGCTAACAATAGTAAACTGTCTAGATGATGTCTGTAGTCATTGAGTAAAAAAAGATTTAAGAGAAAACTGAAAAACTCAAAGAAGAATCACCATCTCAATTCTCGCTATACAATTACACAAGAGAAGACAACTGGCTGCCAGATGAACTGCTTACATTTATGGAGTCCAGGTTGATTCTGGTAAATGTTTTTGCAGACTTTCAAGGCATTCACTCGCACTATTGTTATGGTACAGTTCAAGGTTGTTGGAAATATTGTTTCATCATTTGTAGGCAGAAATACAACAGAAAGATGTAAGAGAAACTATAGCCTATTAATTAACATTAACTGCTTTTCATTGAAAGTGTATGTATGCCACTGTTAATTAATCATTGAACATGTAGATACTCTCTAAATAAATGGATATTAAAGTAAATAAAAATAGATCTCCAGATCGAAAAAGTGCAAATGCTTTGGAAATCATCGCGTTTGCTAATATTCACAAAAGTTTGTGAAATGTACAAAAATGTCAGCAACTCACTCTTGAGAACTCTTGAGTTATTGTAAAAACGTCCGCGGATGAAATGTGGTGAGGTCTGGTTATTTTAAATGTTAGGAATCTATCATCGTGGTCTTCTGTTTTGTCTCATTCATCTGATTTATGGGTGGGTGGCTAGTGGCTACCCGGTTTTGATAAATGACCAATGAATAAACCAATATATTTTAACTGTCAATAACTGTCTGAGCTTTTTGTCATATTTAACTGCCTAATGGATATGACCATGAATCATATGAGTACCTACAGTATAGTATAAAGAGCACAGTATTGGCACCCATTTTTAGCCAAAAGTGCACAATTTTGTTTGGAATGTGGAAACATACAGATGGAAATCAAATCAGAGAGGGGCCAAAAAAATGAAAAGCTTGGGCACTGGTTGCAGTTGCACCAACAATCTAATATTTAACATACCTAATTTAGGTGATCTTTAATGCTATGTCAGAGATAAAGATGTACTTAACTATGTCATCCAAAAAAAGAGCCAATATATAGCCAGGGATTGATAGATGAAACAAAGCAGCCTACACCCACTCACTGTGCTGCTTAACCCAGTATGCATCCTGTCTCAAAGGGACCCTCATGATGTGTTCTACACATTACAGCCGATACTTGGCCGGCACTGCGCTCCTAAAATAGACTGAAGTTCCAGATAGGTGGGCTGTGAAGCAAAAGAGAACGAAAGTGGAAAATGCAGAGAGAGTGGGACGGAGAATATTGTAACAAAGAGGACCGAGGACTCGTATTGTGTTTCTGCAATCTGCTGCCCTCGCTGCTAATTCACTACGTGTGTGTCTGTGTGTGTGGGTGGGTGTGGTGACGTCAGTAAATGTGCTCTTGTCAGTCTGGTGCTCTTAAGTGAAGACCCATTATGTGATTCTTTGGAAAGTCTGAGTTGTCAGACAATCTTATTTAAATTATGTAGGACAAGGACGTAAAGTATCACACATGTTGGCAAAAGAGCGTATGTAGTAAATAAAAAGCACTTTGATGAGTGGAGTACATGTCATAAAGTTAAACACAGAGGCCCATACATGTCTATGTGCTGGAGTGGGCTGTAGCGAGTGGAAGCTTACTCAACAGAGTTATAAATAACTGGACGGTCTGCACCAACGGTTTTGTCTGAGTGGAGAACGCTCAGAGTTCAATGTAACCTGACAACTTAATCCCGTGCAAGAGAGAGAGGCAGAGGAAGACTGGTGAACGTGGGGCCGTCTTGGGTTTCCAAGCTACTGTTGCTTATTAACACTCAGAGAGGAGCAGCAAACATTGGCTCTTTTTTGGATACAGTTCAGTAATATATGGAGGCATAATGTTGGCACATTCATATATAAAGATAAAAACATTGTGCTGCTTTTCTTTATCATGTAACAACAAAAAGCCTCTCCCACAGTCATCACAACAGAGGTCAATGCGGCTTAACTGTGGTTCTTGCGTAAACACAAAATGCACTTATTAAAGCCAACTCCCACCACATGCTCAAATTCTACTGTAAAAAATGTCATAGTCATGATCAAAACGTGAACAGAAATCACTTCAATGTATACATGTAAATAAACAAAGAAGTAACATATGCTGAAGCTGAAACAATCTGACATGACATAAAGGATTGTAAAGTTCTACTGTAAAGAAGATGCTTTTGCCATTTCCTTCTTACTTTTAGGACTGAATGTAGAACGCCTACAAGCTTCCTCTAATTTTAGGTGGTTGAACCTATCCTCTGGAGTCCTCCTTTGGATGCATGCCCATGACCAGAGGCAGCTTTAAGGTGTTTTAAGCAGGGAACAGCTTTAACTAGAATTCTTTTTGGAAAGAAAGAATGAAGGAAAGAAGGATTTTTACAATTGTATAAACCAGTGTAGCACGCATCAAACTACCAACGGCCTCATTAATCACATCCTTCAACAGATAAAGGTTTCGAACAAAAGCATAGGATTTATACTAAGACAGACGGAGTGAGAAGATGAAGTGCATGAAAGTGTACCGTCTGTGTGTCTGCAAACCACATGCAGCACCCATGTGAGAGCAGACTGACCTTTGATTTTAGCAGCATGCGACAACCTTACTAGGATGGAAAAAGTGCTTGTGTGTGAGCGTGTGTGTGAGTGAGCGTGAGTCACAATGTGCATGTGTGTCTGGGATTGTCCCTCTCTGTGCGCATCTCACGAATACTTGAGGAAATTGTCAATAGTGGCTCATGAAGAGCAGCCCAGCCCCCACTTGCTCTCTGAGAGCACATGATCCACATTAAAGCCATTCTTCACAAAGTCTGCTCGCCTTTATGCTCCAACGTCTGGTTACTTGAGTTATCATCCTTACATTAAGAAATGACATTACATTTGAAACAGGGCCTTTGGGTGGATAATCTTTTCCAGCAGTGTGAGCAGAGAATTCAAAGTTCACTGGGTTTGTGTTTAGTCATGCAGTGTAACAATGGCCTCTGATACAGTAAGGATTGATGCATTATTCCCATAACTTGGCTTAGCTCCAGAGCTCAAAGATAACACATGCTGGTCTCTGCCTCTTTTTGAAGCTTTATACATCTGATTCTAAACAGGTAGACGATTTGGTTTAAGGACTGGGTTAAGTGTATTAAGGTCAGACAGGATGGCTGCAAAACAGTACACGTCTAATCCCTTGACATGTTCCAACCAACAGATTAAACCGGCTTGTTTGGGGAAATACTAAAGGTCCTTTACTAAGGTCCTTTGGCCACACTCAATATCCTTCTTCATTCTCACATTTTTTGCCCAGCAGAAAAGGTCAATATAGTGTCATCAAATAGCCTGATCACAGCATAAAACTACTTAGAACTATGAGTAATGACTGTAGCATAGGCAGGATTTCATAAGAGGGTGACTTAATAGGCGTGTGCTGTACTGGGAAAATAGGAACACGCAGTCGATACTGCAAGAGACAATATAACCCTAAGACAGAGCAATTCCATTAAGGTAATTAAGCTGGCTAACAGCACTTATGTAGCAGGTTAAATAACAGCTGCAGAACATGTTATTCAACTATTTGAATTTCTATATTTAGCATGTGATGGGTAGATTACATAATAACTGTATATAACAGGTAATTGATAAAGAACGAGATGAAAGTACAATACATAAAACTGGGAGAGAAAAAAGTGACTTTTGTAATGTTTTCTGTACAAAACTAATAGTTTGAGGACTCATAATTGGTGTTAGCTGTAAAATGGTTTTATGCATTTATCTCAAATTCACACAATGCAGTTTTGGACATAAGCCTTAAAGTTTTTACCAATTTTACTTGTTTATTTTTGCATTGACACAAATTAGATGATAAAATGTTATTAAATGAATGTCAGGTGTTAGAGTAATATATCTGGATTTCCTAATAGTGGCTTGAGCTCTTGTTGAAGGAAAGGAGTAGAATGACGTACATGTCTGTGCTGGGTCTATCAGGTCAATAAGCTCTATTAGCTCCCAGCAGGGGCGCAGGAGGATTTGTCTCGTCTTTCTCACTGTCTCATCAAAACTACACTGTCAATTACCACAGGCACCTGTTGGGCTCCAGGAATCAGTAGGTGTTGTTCTATGTGTAGAAGTTACAGAGATGCATTCTCTCAATAATGTTTTTAACCATAAATAAAAAGATTATACTTCACCCTCAAAATTACCATCTATATATCAATAGTTAGCCCATGTTACCTAGAATTTGTTCTCCCATGATTCAAAATTAAATGATGACCCAAAAAAAGGACAAAAGCCTTAATGAATTTAAGTGAATAGTCTATGTTAAAATACAGCAGAAAATAAATTCACATCCTTTTACAAACTCTCAAATAAATGCTTGCAGTATAATCCAGGTCTCATTATCCAGCCTTCTCAAACACACTTAAGTGTTTTTAAATGTTTTACGTTTTTGTGAAAATGTACGCGTTTGAGAAGTTGATGTACTTTTGCTGCCTATCTTAACTTTAATTAGAGACTTTTTCCCCTTTTTGATTCTTTATTAAGGATGGAGACATGTCAGAAAAGGTTAGGCTGCAGTCGAATAGTCCATTTAGCTTAGGAACCTTCCTAACCGAGTGAAATGACCCGGAAGCCCCTCAGTGGCAGCCATGATAAGTGCCGTTCGAATTCTCTACATGATAGGAAAGGAGGTTTCAAACTTCCTTTATAACCTCCTTTAGCTTAGGAACCACTGGACCTCCCTTGACGAAAGGAGAGGAGAAAATTCTGCCCCACAATGCCTTGCAGCCGCAGCATTTGCCGTCACACAACAGTTCACGGACACAAACAATTATGACGGAGAAATTATATCATGAAAGTTACGGTGCTTATTAAGCATTTTAAAACTTATGTGGTAAGTTGCCAAAGTGCTTTGTTTTGAACGTTCATCAGTATTATAATCAAAAAGAGAAATATGAACGTTTTACTGAAATGATCAAATAAAGTCAACATTTCACTGAGCTGTTTGGGGTTAGTTCAACTTTTAAAAGATGTTTGAATGGTGATATACACAGTGATAGGTGTTAAGGACTAACGTTTATAATAAATACATTTGTATTTATTTTAAGATCTTTTCATACAATTATACGTATTGGGATCATTTGTATTAATGTGGACCGGAGGGAGAGGGTGACGAGCATAAGTTTCACTTTCCTTTTTTATTTCAATTCCAACTTTGGTCATGATGAATATGTTTCTCTGTTGTCCACGTTCATAAAGCATAAAACAACAGCATCAGAGCACGGTGCAGAGTCTCTAGATTATGTCCCTCGTTCTTATTAAACATCCATGTTGTAGTCCGCTGTATAGAAAACTGTAGTTTCCATAGTTTCCCCACAGCAGCAGACGCACATTTATGACGTCCGCTGGCGCATCATAAACACGTCGGATAGTGAAAGTGCAGTCGGATTCTCTAAAGTACCACAGTCTCTTCTCCTAAATCCTTTTGAATTCTCCTATCCACTATCCCTTAACCCTGTGACGTTTCACTCAGAGGTCAAGGAATAGACGATAGGGTTAGAATTTAGGAGCTGATTTTTGGATTATCCGACCGCAACCTTAGTATCTTTAATAATGAAAGGTAACACTGGATCTCAGTAAATGATATAAATATGGTCATTTTGGGGGTGAAGTATGCCTTTCAGAAAAATTAAAAGCAGCTAAAAAGAGTTTTTTAGTTGTTATAAGCTTCATAGTGCAGTCCTATATATTACACTTTCCATTCCTGAATGTGACATGTTGTTGTTGTGTTTTAATTACTATGTACATGTGTGGGGTGGATTTCATTTATCCACTGGTCCCAAGGGTTTCTTTCCAAGAGTATTCCCTTATAGCTGGTAACCAGGGCAAACCCAGCTCATGTGATCCTGTAAACCGTGAAAGTGACTGTCAGCAACCGAGCGTTATGTACTGCAAGTTATTATATCTAAATAATTCTCTTTGCACGTCACAGACCTAGATCCAATATTTCCTGTGCCACAGAGAACACCTTTGCATTAGCGTGTGCATCAGGAACAAGGAGCCGGTATGTACTATATGAGTGTCTCTATGTGTCGTGTGCATTTGCCCCTTTGTCCTGGCTGCTATGTGTTCTGGTATGTTGGTAAAGGTCGGGGCCAGGCGGAGAGCAGGACGCCAGGGGCCCGCTCAGGGAAACTGTGGCTGAGAAGAGCCGCAGAGCCAAAGGCCAGCGGCTCTGATGAGAGCGGGGATTAGGACAGAGCCGTGGATATCAGAGTAAAACAATACAGGTCGTTGTGCCCAGGCTAAAAGATTACAGGCTATAGAATGCCAGAGGAAATAATCAGTTAGGGAGCTATGTTTATTTTTTTTCCCTTTATAGAGACTGCAAGTGAAACATGCATGTAATTTATGAGCAGTAACTGATGCACAATCTGAGCTAATGTATCATACCAGAAGATTCTCGCCTGTCGTTACCCACTGCCTGACTTCACAGCACTGCAGTGCAGGCTGTTCCTGAGTATGTTGCAAGTCAGGACACACACACACACACACACACACACACACACACACACACACACACACACACACACACACACACACACACACACACACACACACACACACACACACACACACAATCCAGCAGTCCACCTAAAGGCCAGAAGAAGGAGTGCAGGGTCAAAAGTCCTCTGCCTCAGTGGTTTAGAGAAGGTGATTCTGACCTCTGACCTTCTCTGCTTGGACTTGTCTGCTCTACGTATGTCAGGGCTGTGTTTTACAACATGAATAGACAGGATTTACAAGAGGAAAAGAGAATTAAGTAGTGATCACTACATGGCCTGGATGGACGTTTTCCGAATCAGTTAAATATAGAAACACTAATAGTGTTATGTGGGGCTAGAGGTGTAATTTGTTTGTTCCTGTGTTAATCTAGCCAGAGAACAAGTCATTATTGTCTCGTTGAATAACAGCAGAACTTTGTAAGACATGTTTGGGAGGCTGCCATTGGTTATGCAATCTTTCCAGATCTGTGACCTCGTTCTGCAAGGCCTACAAGGATATTTAAACTTAGAAATATGTGCCGGTGGAACATTAGACAAGTTAGAAACCATATGGTAAGCACCTGCATGATCTGGTCATACTAAAGTTATATTGAAAGAAAGTAGACACACATTTAACCGTAATTTGCAGGCAAGCAGGCAGTTGTTCAAATTCCACAAACATCTGTAATCTATGAATGGAGGTTGACTGACTGCGTAGCTTTGCTCAATTTTGGCCCCTTTAATAAATAAGACACACAGACACAACGTTTAGAAAGTTATGACTGGCTTGATTGAACTGCAGCCATCTTTCTTATCCTTTGCAAATCTTTGGAGGAAATATGACTTATGGACAGGAAATCCTCAACATTTCTCTTCCTAGCCTGGTGGAGTAGAAGCACAACTTTTATTGTTCTTGTTCATCAGAATCCTCAACAATGACTCATATGACTGCAGATGTCAGCATGAATAAGCTGGAATTTGAAAGGAATTGCATAACAACCATTATTGCATCTTTTGGATCGTTTGGTGCACAGATGGTTGCACGATATACATGCATTACATTTGTATATGTAAATAACAATTGTCCCTGTCATAAGACAAAGTGTGCAAATTGCTATTTAGATGAGGATCAAGTTATGTTGAATTACTGTTGCTGTTAGTCAGCCCCTCCTCTGTTTCTCACCTGTTTGGACAAGCCATCATTAAACTATGACTAACGACAGAGTACTGAACAGTATTCAGGGTTGCCGTTATGACTGACATCAACATGAACATAGTCCTGGACGTCTTCCAGTTACACAAACATTTATGAGTCTGCATGGTACTTGCATACCATGCTGTGAATGGATCTGGCCCTTCCTACATCCAGGACATGGTTAAACACGTGCACTTCGCTCTGCATCAGCCAAACAGCTCGCTGCACCCGCACTGCGAGGTGGACCCAAGTTCCCATCAGCAAAAACACGTGGGTTTGCTATCCTGGCTCCAAAATGGTGGAATGAGCTCCCCATTGAAATCAGGACAGCAGAAAGCTTGCACATCTTCCGGCGCAGACTGAAAACTCATCTCTTTAGACTCCACTTTGAGCGATAGAATTACTAACAAAGCACTTATATACTAATAAAGGGCTGGCTTATCTATAGCCAGTTGAGTAGCACTTGACATGTTTGGCTCTATGAAACCTGATGTACTTATATGATTCTGTTTTCTTCAAGGTTGTATCTTCCTGGTCGAATGTACTTATTGTAGGTCGCTTTGGATAAAAGCGTCAGCTAAATGCAATGTAATGTAATGTAATGCACGAATTGGAGTGAGTCTCTTGACAGTTCCTGTAAGTCAATGTGTTCATTACTAAACTAAACAACCAGCAGAGAACAGTGACAGAGTATTGCAGGCAAGAACTGTTAATGAATGTGTTCATGAAGACAATGGCAGCTGGTGCCGAAATATTCTTAGGCCTGTTTGTTCCACACTTTGAGACTACATGCTGGTGTCTGAGGCCCAGCATTTACAAGTTCTTGTTCTAGGCTAAAACGACATAGCAAACTACAATACCTTAACTCTTTTAAATATATTGCTATAAAATGATAACCTCTAAACAAACACATGATGGCTGATTAAGTCCAATTAATATTTGGATGAAAGTGTGTTTTCCTTCTCTGCGACACTGTGGAATTAAAGTACTATTATTACTTAGCATCGTCTATATAAATGAAAGTATGTTGTGCAACTTCTACCAATACATTTATTCAAAATAGAATGTTCGCTCCAGATGGTTATGAGGCATTGTGACGATTTCAGAGCAGCCAGTGTGTTTTCCCACATTCAAAATAGGTGGGAAAAAATGTATGTGTGAAGTATATCTATTCATGAAGGGTTCATATTGATAAGTTATCCTGTTCCACAAAGAAAACATTATGTTTAATTCACTTTTTCTACAGAAGCTGTGCCAACAAGGCCAGGACTTTGATAAGGTAGTGATGTAAAAACGATGCATTTTCAAGGACAAAGTTTTGTTACAGTGTCATCCCCCCCCCGTCTGCAATAACGATGCAGAGACACAGAGTTCACAGATGTGGAAGACCCTGGAACAGTGACCAATCAGAGCGGACTGTACTCTTGCTGGAGGGGGGTTTAAAGAGACAGGCTCTACAACTGAGCGTTAGAGACCGATTAAATTAATCTAAACTGACTAAAATTAAATCATTTAAACATACCTGCATGCCCTAAACCATGAACCTGAAAATGTGCATATTATTTCTCCTTTTAAAGGTGGGGTAGGTAATTTTGGAGAAACCAGCTCGAGTGCGCTAGGATCTGAAAATACACAGCCGGAAAAAATCTGCCACTTCCTTACAGAGCCCCTCCTCCAACACACACGAACGTGCACATGACCAATGAGGGCACGAGATAAGTTTGTGCACTGATGGAAGCATGACAGGCAGGTAGGCCATCCAGTTATTTTAGCCAGGCCGGCTAAAATAATTGGTCGTGCTGGCTTCCACAGATGACATTTTTTTATGGATTTTTTGTCAAAGCACTTAAGATATTCATTGCTATCGGGATGTTAAGAGCATTCCATGGAATATAACAAAAAGTGTACCTCGAGCCAGTTTCTCAAACTTAGCTACCCCACCTTTAACTCATTTTTACTACATTTTACCTTTTTACTACATCTACTAAATAAATGTAGTGGATATTGTCCCCCAACCGACCATAGTAACCCCCACACTGCTCTATTTGCATGTTTGTCTTTCTTTTAGATCTGCTAGGTCAGCTTTACATGTCAATCTGAAAGGGAGAGAAAGAAGGATCCTGTCTTTCTCTCTTACTGTGTGCCTCATTTCCACAGAAGAAGCTCAAAAGGTTTACACATTCATAAACATTATGCTATGTGCGTATATGTTGTGCGTCATGGAAGGAGCCCTCCCCTGGTGGGTTATGTATATGAATGAATGGCTTCTTCACAGGGAACGGCTCCTCCCCAGGAAATCCACGACTATACTTTCCAGAAATAGAGCATGACTTGCTTAAAGTGGAACTAATGCATCAGCGACGGGTTTCCAGCAGGGCTAAAAATGAGAGAGACCGGGGTGTACCTCCTGCTGGCAGGACGACTTATAGCTGGACCTGTTGTCAAAAGATGTGTCTGCATGCGCAAACTGGGACATTAGATTTCCCCACGCTACAATGTTCATGCAGCAAACCTAGATATGCACCTTTACACACAAAGAAAGCACAGAGAGATGTAGGCGTTGTGACGCAAGCATTATGAGTCACTGCCACAAAGCCTGAGCTCTTAAACGCACAACAGTGTCATTGCCTCTCCAACAGGTAGGATGTATTGCTGCTCTCACTCATTCATACTTAAACTGGCCTGAGGTCAGTACACAGAACACTTTAAATCACCAAACCAAAATCTTAGCCAGTAACGCTCTCATGAAATGTTCATAGACAGGGGTGACACTTTTTTCTTTTCCATTTCATAACTCACAGATATAATTATTATTCAAAGGGCTGTTACTATAGCAACACAAACCTGTTAACCCCGCTATATGTCCAGTGTTTCCCCAGAGAAGAAAGGAGGAGCAAAATCCAGAGGGAGGAGAAACAATGCACCAATTTTACTTTCAAAAATATTAGTAGAATGATAATGCCCATGGCTTCCCCTCTACCAACTTCTGCCAGTCACAATTTGTAACTGTTTGTGATGGTTGTAGAATAATTATGAAGTCAAATTAAGATTATGTGTGTACTGTGAAAGGGGCTTCACACACAGGGACATGTCAGGCCCGGTGTGATGAAGAAGAGGACAAACTCCTGCTTCACTACCAAAGTCTTCCACAGGAGGGCGTAGAATCGGCTCAATGCCTGTACTTCAAGAGTGGCCAAGTACATACCAAACTCCTGTTTGTCACATGAGTAAAAAAAAGGCAAACTTGATAGTATGTTGCAGCTCTTTCCAAGGACACAGAGGTCTCATTTGAATAGAGATAAGACTGCAGTCTTGCCTCATACTCCATGGTGAAATACCTTTTTCTCCACAGAGGAAACACAAAGCAGTAAAGTTATACAATTGTGAGCACTGCCAAGGTGCGGTTATGGGGTTTTCTATTCGCGCAATTAGTTCGGAATAAGGTATTAACACTAATGTTTTAGAATAATTGCCTCCTCAAACTGCTTGCAGACTTTTTTAGCACACACTAAAGGAGCCTTGCCTTTCTCTCACACACATACGCTGCACATATGGAAGACAGATGTTTAATAGACAAGGTCAAGGAGTCCATATAGTAATTGTCTGCTTCACTATGTCTCCGTATTGTTCAGATCACCACATCCACATAAATCCAGGAAATTTCCTCTGGAATGGAAACCATGTCCTACTCTTGCACACCGTTTTATGTTTACTTTCTTTCTTCTCCTGTTTTCTCTGTCCCTCCTTCCCTAACACACACTTCTGTTCTGGTCTTGTGGTGCATTCAACCGGTTCAGATTCATCTCCCTCTAAAGAAACAAAAAGTATATATTTAGTCAATCCAAAAAGGTAATCACCCTCTCATTTCTGTATTTGTTTCTGTCTGTTTCTCATTATTTCTGGGTGGATCTGGGGTCGGACTGTATTGAGGGAAAGCGCAGATGATGACCGATGCACAAAGCAACAGAGAGATGATTCAAACATAAGAGGAGGGGATGTTTCTAATCTCATTATCCCTGCCTCAACTAATCCACTAGGAACGACTGCTCTAAGTAATCAATATCCTTTACACATATTGTACCCCACACACTATTGTGAAACACATGTGAACGGTAATATAAGGGGATTTTTAATCAACATTTAAAAAAAGATGTCGGATATGCAGGATACAATGTTGTTGGGCTTGGAGGGAATCAAGAAAACTATTCTGCATGGAGGGACCGGAGAAATTCCAAAATGTATCTCTGGATCAAAGGTATTTTTGACCTTCACTAACTTACATTTCTCGATGAATAAATGTCTTCTAGCTTTGTCATCCATTAAAGAGCTACGTTTAGCTCATCCATTATAGACTAAGTTCTGTACGTTTACTTCAGTACAGAGTCTATTTAGTTTGCAGTCAATTATTCAATTTCTCTGAAACATATTTCAGGAAAATAGCAGCAATGTATGCTCCTATTTTTATGATTAAGTTATTTAGAATTCACTTCACAAAGCTGCTTTTAAATGTGTATCTTAGATATAATAGAAGTGGAGGACCATGCAAAGACAAAAGAGAACAACATTCTTTCTAGACTGTGGTTGCAAAGCACCAAAGAGAATAACCTTCAAATAGAGGCTCTTATCTGTGACTATTATATAGACTTGATATTAAACATGCAATAGAGATGTAAATCTAATCATTTAGCTATGATGGATATCTCTCCATAAAGATCCCCCTTAATATCCATAAGACTTCAAGTGGCATTAAGTAAGAAAAACAAGTCTGAGTTTCAGAGTTTCTTTGTCTGAACCGAGAGAAGTTTCTTCACTTGTGATGGATGCTCAGCGTCTGTCATTTTTGATTATGTTACATGATATTTCATTTAGACATTAGGGCAATGTTTACAATTTGAAAAGCATTATTGTATATCTGCATCTGCCAGTGGAACATCACAAAAACAGTAGACATAATAATATGCTCATTCCACTCCAGGAGTGATTTGAAAAACATGCGCATCCTATATTGGCCTCGGTAATCCACCAAAATGAGTTGGAAAATTGAAAAAGCATATGACATACTGTTAACAGCCTGCTGAAAAGCAAAGCTATTATCAGGTTTGATGATGCATGACTTCATCTGTTAGATTTATGTTTCGATGTTAAGCTATTGCATTGTGAACATGATGAGAGGGGAGGCTCACTCATGAAGTTGCAATTCCCCCTGGTGGCCAGAAGAGGTTAATAAGGACATGTTTCACTCAATGCGGCTTTAATAAGAACACTTTTTTCAGAGCTTATTCAAAACACTTTAAACCATCTGCATCTGGTTTGGTCTTTCCTCAAGAAAGAATGCCTTCACTTGACTGTGACTTATGAAACCATTCTTGAATCTGAAAAAAACCAAATTATACAAATGTGTGGCCTCGCTCACTGTTCAGACCAGCTCACGTTCATGAACTATAGCTTTGTGACTGTGTTGGGGATTTCTTGTTCTTTATTTTACAGCTTTGTTTTGAGAGTGGAAGTTTCCCTATTAAGGAATTTCAAATCATCCTTGGTTAATGAAATTATACATGACCTGTGCTGGTTCTGTATTTTAAGGACACTGTTATTATGAAATACGGGATCAGTTTGGTATTGCTTCACTCTCCTTGGACGTTATAAAACCAGGGAATCTTGGCTTTGTGTCCTACTTTCTGTCCTGTTGAATAACTGAGCTGTGTGTAGAGCTTGTAATTTAAAACCTTTGTTAAGACTTTGAAGGTTTGTTCAGTTCCCTTTTTAACAAACATTGTATTTAATTTTATGGTATTTTTGATCATTGCTCTTCAGGCACTATCTGGTCTTCCTAATAATAGTTTTATCTGTCTTGGGTTATTTAAGAGGTTTTATATATTTAAAGCTGACACAAAGAGCTATGATCCCCACTTTCTCACATTGTTTTAGTTTTAATGAGCGGGCATCATCTCTCTATGTTTCTTTTTACTTCAGGTGACTTTCCACTTCCGCACCCAGTTGTGTGATGATGAGCGGACAGTGATAGATGACAGCAAAGTGGTGGGGACGCCCATGGAGATAGTGATCGGCAACATGTTTAAAATGGACATCTGGGAAACCCTGTTGTCCTCCTTGAGGATCGGAGAGGTGGCCGAATTCTGGTGTGACATCATTGTGAGTGCTTGACATCATGGTTTGTGTTGAAAATTGTTAGCGAGTTCCCTTTTTGCTTGTTTCTAATTGAAGTGCATTATTGTCTGTTAGTGCAAATCACTTCTTAGAAGCTTGACAGTTCACTTTATGTCATAACACTGAGGATGTGGAGGCTATAGACTCTGCAGCAAAACACTGTAGAAGTTGTAGGTGCTATACTTGAATGAATGTGACACCTGAACATTAAGCACATGCCAAACTATCCTCCTGTTCATGATATAGAAAAAGAAACACAGAAGTATTCAGTTTATAAAGCTATCCTCTAAGCAGGGCTAACAGAGAACCGATTTGCTCATAACTGGATCAACAGGTTCCCTGACTAACTACATACAAATAAAATATGTGTTTTATAAAGTATGTGTGTATCAACAACACTGCGTCCTGAACATCTGATTTACTGTCAGTAAAGTTCCCTTTGAATTCCCTGCGTATTTTCTCTGTGAGTAATGTTTTGTCGTCACATTGTTTCTGTGTGGCCTCTCCCTGTTATGAAAGCTGTTTGTCCCATGAAGATGGGAATATATATGAAACAGTGTTGACGTATTAGAATCATAGATCTATGATTTTTATGTTTTGTCTGTGTTTCTGTGTGTGCCCCACACTGTCACAGACAGATGGTTGAGGCACACTTTCATTAATCTGCAGCAGCTTCACTTTTCCCTAATCGGCTCTGATTCTGCTGAATCAGCCCTCCTGACTCACCTCCACTCTGATTAGATTTGAATGAGCTTACAGCATTTATTCACTCCTCTGAACAACATGGCGGCCCCTCACATTCCACAGACTCCTGTATGCAGTATCATTTCTAGCCAGTGGAGGGCAAACGTGCCATTGTGAGTGAGGAAATAGACTGGAGATAATGTTAAACAACTCATTTTATAATATAATGAATCTTTAATCAGTTGAATGTAAATGTAATCCGATTCCCTTTGTAGGGTAAGTGAAGTATGAGTATGTATAAGAATAAGTATGAGATAAAAGAGTACAACACCAATTTCCTTTTTAATAAGACAGAATTCGGAAGAGGCTTGAAAATTAACACCTTAATCCTAATTCAAGTTTACATGTTGATATTTTAATAAAAATGTGATCTCTCTCCTTTCCAGCACACTGGCGTTTATCCACTAGTGTCCAAGAGTATGAGGCGCATTGCAGAAGGCAAAGACCCAGTGGACTGGCAGATCCATACATGTGGTATGGCCAACATGTTCGCCTACCACAGCCTGGGCTACGACGACCTGGATGAGCTGATGAAGGAACCAAAACCCCTCTACTTTGTCCTGGAGCTGCTCAGGGTGAGTAGGAACACAACCTCAATATCTTACCAACAGGTTTGTTATTAACTTGTTTTTAGAAAACATTGGTCCATGGTGCCAAGGGAAGCAGGTTATATACATTTACTGTGAATGTGATTGACAGGTTCAGCAGCCCAGTGAGTACAACAGGGAGACGTGGGCTATGAATGATGAGGAGAGGTTGAAGGTGGTGCCTGTGCTTCACGGTCAAGGGAACAAGCTCTACAAACAGGGGAACTACGACGAGGCCACACAAAAGTACAAGGAGGCCATCATCTGCATCAAGAATGTTCAGACAAAGGTGATTGTTGCAGCCAATTTGATGTATTTTAATATTTGTATATGAAGGTGCTGTGATACTACTGAATTGACCTGGGCAGAGGCGGGGACTCAGCCAATTTCAGGGTACAGCCTACTATTTGGGGAGGACACAGGTGCACAGCATTAGGGATTGGGAATCACCAGAGGGAAGCCGCACAGTTTTTCAACCGTGCGTGTTTTCGCTTATTTTCTGTTTGTTTTGAGTTAATTTCGGTTTATTTCTTTATCACAGTTAGTTGTTTAGTTATCAGTTAAACACCCGGCTCTTGTTTTGCTGTCATCATCCTGCAATCCAAATAAACATCTTAAATGCACTCAAAGAGAAGACCTGATTTGCTGTCAACACCACGCGTCTGGAAAAGCTTCACACCATATCCCTCACTGGCAAATATTTGTTGTTCGGTTGCCTTTACAGTGATCAAACAAGTGGTCTGAAATAACATTAATAATTATATTCTGAAAAACAGTATGTATAGACATGGATCTGATCTTCTTCAGGAGAAAGCATGGGAGGTCTCTTGGCTAAAGCTGGAGAAGATGGCCAACACTATAACGCTCAACTACTGCCAGTGTCTAATGCGCACAGAAGAGTACTACGAGGCCATCGAGCACACCACCGACATCATCAACCAGCACCCAGGTAACACTCAGAGACTTATAGGATGTGTGTGAGGCCAAGATTATGTAAATCAAGCCTGTTGATATGAGTGTGAGACTCAAGCTGTGTTCTATCCTTACAGTTTTTTTTTTAGCTTCAACCTAGCGTGGTATTTTTCCCCCTGAAATCTTGAATGCTAGCTTTAAGTCGATGTGTAATGCGTCTATGACTTTCTGATCCCCTAAAAGATCCTGCCTGTTCTTGAGCATGCACAGTATATCGTGTATGTGTTGATAGAAGCACATGTTTATTTAAGTAAGCCACAAAAGACTAAGTAAAATGATTTACTTGAAAATACTTCACGCCTTGTTAATTGAATGCTACAGAGCTGAAAACGGTAGCTGTCAAACATGCGTTCGTTCTTCTTCTCCAGGTGACATGAAGGCCTTCTTCCTGCGAGGGAAGGCCCACGCAGAAGTGTGGAACGAGGCAGAGGCTCGGCAGGACTTCAGCCGGGTGCTGGACCTGGACCCAGGCATGAAGAAGGTCGTCAAGAGAGAGCTGGCCGTGCTTAATATGCGCATGGAGGAAAAGAACCAGGAGGACAAGAACAAGTACAGAGGCATGTTTTGAGGAGACGCTGCAGCAGAGGTTAGGAGAATCCCAAAAGTGATGGCTGAAGAAAAGGAATCCCCAAGATTGATTGTACCTTTAACAACCACATCTTCTTCACTGCAGTGACTTTCACAAGGTCTGGGAGACACTCAGATGGAATATATAAGGATGAAAGAGCTGCTTCCTTTCTGCCCGTCTTTCTTGGTCATCAAAACTATTAAATTAAACTTTTAAATGGAGGACTTTGCACACTTGTAATCTTACCTAAATTGGTTACATTTCAAGGAAATGTTTGACTGCTTGATTTGGTTGTTTGTATTCAATTATCTCCAATATTTAGCAAGGCATTGAGAGGTACCAAAACACAAAATATGTATTTAGTGATTAAGTAAAAAGCAGCCTTTATCTAACGCTCGGAAAGTGAGCGCATAAGTGTATTTCCCAAAATGTCCAAATCTTCTGTTCTGATTTGTTATATTGTTTTGGATTTTTTCCCGATCATGTATAAAAAAGCATTATTGAATGCTAATAAATTGTACATGCTGGATTTCTATGTTTAAATGTGCTCATGGCATCACCAAAAGTCAAGTCACACTTTGCCACTATTTTACCTAAAAGATATACAATTCCAAAGTAGTTATTCCTTAAGTGTTATCTTTAGTGACTTGTCAAGTAACTACTCAGTCTTGTGAGTTCATTGGCCTTCCACAAGGTGGTGCTCTGACCATGATTATTTGTATGGTTCACTATTGGAGAGATAATCCTGAGCCTTTACGCCGCACTCTGTTTCATGAACAGTCTAGGGGCTCGTAAAAAAAAACAATCTGGGTTGCATCGCTTGTCTCCTTTTCTCTTCCTCTGTACGTTTTCAAGAGAGAAAAAGGAAACACAGAGTGTGATGCAAAAGGACATGACGAATACATCTGGGAAATATACTAAAAAAAACTTTGAATGCACTTTTGTTTTTGCACTGACATAAAATATAGTATTCGATCAATAGTATGACATCGCACAGAGAGCTCAGTTTCATTCAGGGAATCCCCACTCATCACGATCTGCACTGTTCCCCCCCCCACTCATCATGACCACGGGTCACTCAGCACAGCGTAGCAGTCACTCGGGGAAATGAGGCTGACTCTAATGCACCAGTCTAATGATGAAGAAAATCCATAGGAGTGGATCAAAGAAAAAAAAACACACGAAGGATCATGATTAAACATTCAAACTATAGCATCCAGCCCTTTACAAGAACCTTGCTAATGCAGTTCCTGCTGCTGAGTCGTGCCTAATCTTAGGAAGGTAAACAAGGAGGCTAAAACTGTGGTTAGATACAGCACTCATTAGAGACCATAGGCAATTTATCTCCGCTCTGATCCAGTAAAACCTTTTCTTTATCTTCACACTTTAATACCATCAACGCTATTTAGGAAATGGACTTAGATTAAGTAGATTTATGTGATGGGGCTGTGCCATTGGAAACCCTGGCCTGGACTAAAACACAGGCCTACAATCAATTCTGCATAGCAGCACATTCCGCAGTTGGCTTTCCTCCATAAACCACTGGTGCTGATGTTGAGGAGAAGGAAAGAAAGGGAGGAGGCAGGAAGAGGAAGAGGAGGGGGCTCTGTGCCCCTGCTCCAACAGGAGTTGCCTCAAGTTAGCCAGAGAAAGCAAATGTCATACAGGAAGTAAGGCAATCGTGTATTCAAAATAAAATATGTAATGTTAGGATTTGGAAAGGAAAGTAATAAATAATTGTCTTTATTGTATGCTTCTTGGCTCCTTGTTTAGGTCTTACTCCTTGATGAATGCATACTTTATATAGATCCTAATTACTTCATGTACTGCATTTGATTGAAAGACAAATAATACATTATTTCCTGCATTGCTTGAATGTCAAATGTTTTTGCTTGAAGTACCCGGTAGCTTAGATTTATTTGGAAGTAATCTGGCATAGGCCTATCATCAGAAGATTTTCACTGGCAGCCATTCAATTAAGCAGTCTACCAAATGTAACCTTTCACTTGAAACATATTTGCAAAAGCCATACAGGCTAAAGTTATGTTATTTGACATTACTTAAAAAACAACATAGTGTTTCGTCATTTTACCCAATGTGGTTGAAAAGAGAAAATACCCATTCATTTCAGTATTACCCATCCTTGTTTTCCAAAATGGATGTGTTGTGTTTATAATGTTGACAGTTGATAGTAAGGTAACGCAACGCTCCACATCACACCACAAAGCCATTGTGTAGCTACAATATAAATCAACAATATATTATGTTTCCTACACTCTGCAGCCTGCACACCACTTCAAACAGACCAAGTCAAACCAGGCCGGCTAAAACCAATATTAAGCAACACAAAAAGTCATTTGACTTTTCTTGCAGCAAAATAAAACACCACCATAGCAACAACATAGAGGTTAACGATTAAATGACCACAGTACAGCCAGAAAACACACATTCAAGCAAAAGGAGCTGCACAGGTGTAGGCCTACAACTTTTAGTGAAACACACGAGTAAATTTGTTTGTTGTTCTCACCCTAGTCATGTGTATGGGGAAGTCAATCTGCTCAATCTGCTGCAGGATCAACTTCTCTTCTCGTTTAGTAGTCCACATTTTTCAAACTTGTTGAGCGGATCACAGAAGCACAAAGTTCCACACACCTCACTGAAGATGGAAGTTTCTCTGCAAGGATCCGACATTAGCATAACCACCGCACCTAGCATGTTTGGAAGAACAGCGTGCACCTGTGGGTGTGTTTGATTTTGGCCACTTTAGGGTGCTGGCCGGTGTTGTGCAGTTGCTTTTAACACGTGTTTAATTAAGGTAAGTGAGCTAACGTTGCAATCCTCGATGACGTTGTTAACTCGTTATTTCATTGCATTAATATTGTTTTACTTCCAAAAATATATATTAATCGATGTGTGTTAATTATTTTTTCGTTTACTGTATGTTCATGGCTGGTGTTTTATTTTGTGTTTCGTCGCCGGAAGTTATGTGTTTCAGTATGGGTGACTTGACACTGGTTCCAAGTTGAGTACAGTCGCTGTGTTGCTGCGTCGTTGAGACAGAGGAGGAGAGGATAAGAAAGTGGCTTTGAAAGAGACCCTTCACCCCCATCCTTCTGCGTAAAGAAAAGGAAAGAGAGGCGTGTTTCTACTTTTCAAATAACAGACTTAAAGGAAAGTACTGGGACTGGATCAAGGCGGAAAACTCATCTGTCTGAACTGTTCCTCCTTGGATGTATAAGAAGACGGGAGTTGTTCTGATCTGAGCCCCTTCGGAAATGAGCCACACAGTGGATGTGAAGGAAAGTGACGGAAAGTGATTCAAGAGGAAGAATGATATCTGCAGGAATCCCACATCTCCTTTCTGATTTTATTACTTTCTTTTAGCCGGGTTGATACTTAGCACCTTTCAAATTATCTAATTTGCATCCACCCAGCATACCTCAGCTTGTTTAACCTCACTCAAATTAAATATTGCTTCAGCTGTAATGGCATGTGCATCCCAGCTTGTAACTAATTAAACCAGTTTTAAACTCAATTCCCTTTTTTCTGATCTTATTTGATACAATTGACTTTTGAACATGGCCATCAACACGGACACCGACTTCCTGAAGTCCAATTTGGGAGGAGGCACGCAGCCTGCACATCCCCACGAGACTGAGAAACTCCTCGCGCTGACCACCGAGCCCGCGGGACATGGGATGAAGATGTCCACCTCCTTCACCGTCAACATGGACACTGACAAGGGCCAGGAAGCCGACCAGAATGGCCACAGTGTGTCGGTGAGGTCAGGCTCCGCCGGGCAGCTGGGTGCCGCCGCCCCCCTCTCCCCCTCCAAGGCCAGCCTGAGCCGCTCCTCCATCGGGAACGCGACCGTGCAGGAGACCCCGAAGCCCAAGGATTACCTCATCCTCGTTATCTTGTCCTGCTTCTGCCCCGTGTGGCCCGTCAGCATCGTGGCACTGGTGTTCTCCATCATGGTGAGTATCACATTACTAAACTGTCTCTGAAGGAATCTACAACAGAAATTATACAACAGCAAAGTGGAGCAGCAAAGATTAATGTGTGGAATATTAACATCAATATCTCAGTTTATTTAGAACATAAATAATTCTTTATAAAAATAAAAAAAACATGTATTTTCATAAAGTTCAGGGCCTATTCATGTCATTTCTGGGTATTAAGTAAGCTAAAGAAAATGTGAACATATTGTTGATTCTAAAAGTAATCATGGTGTACTGTCTGACATGACAAACAGGGTCTGTTCCAAAACAGGTAGTCTATATTTTACAGATATCAGTTATCTATTGATTGTCTTCTATGATTTCCAAAGCTGCTATTTTGTCTACATTTAATTCAAGACTTGTTAGGAAAGTGACAATGATATTTTGGGCGAAGGTAATATCTCTCTAATATTCAGGGAGATAATGGTCTTTGAAAGGGAATATTCCTTTCAAATTATACCAGCAGATCAAGAAATATTTCAATTAACCTTTTCTGTCATGTTTTAAGCATTTGAGGGGCGGGAAATATTGGGAAAGAAAATAGGGGAATGACAAGCTGTTGGATAAATCACAAAATAATAATATGAAATGGTAAGTGATTCATTTTCATGATTCCAATCCACAGTGGCCTGCGACAGGTCAGGGTTTAAGTGTAAACATGTAATTGTTATCACTTGAGGGTCACGTTTATACAAAAATTAAGAAATACAAAAATAATACAATTATAATTATTTCCAAGCAATTCCACAGAAACTAAATCTGCAGAACAGATCTATTCAGCGCATTGACGTATCTGAATACAATACAATTTCTCCAGGATTGGCATTTTTCATTGAGAGGTCCCTTACAAACTCTTAATGTCATGGTTGACTATATACACACACACACACACACGCACGCACGCACGCACGCACGCACGCACGCACGCACGCACACACCTCCTCAGTGGGTCAAACACATAAAACCGCCTATGGACTGCTTGTCTTCTTCAAATTCACATTGCACGTGTAATTGAGTTTTAAAATCTATGTAGAGGGAACTCCACTGTTGAAACTGAAAGCTGACACTTCTCTGTTTTCACCCTCTGCAGTGGTGAGAGGTCTGCAGTTAAAATGGTGGACTTGTTGTTGAAGGCTGTGAGAGAGTGTAGTTTATTTCAATCAGCCAATTAAATAGTCAGGGAATGCCCCAGTTACCAGAGGGAGATACAGCTGGGCTTAGTTGATTTTTGATGTGTAAAAGTGCAAAAATAGTGTGAAGGTCAAGTGTGACGTGACAAGAAATGTGTAAAAAAACTAGGTGCAACAGAATGAAGAATGGCTATACCTCAATGATGGTGACCCTGACTTCACTTTTCACACATCAATAAAAACTCATCGCTTATGTAGCAATAAGCAATATACCAGTGATATGGCATCAGCGCTAAATACACATTAATAAAAGGTGACACTTTATCTTCCAATAATGCTTGATGCAATGAAACATACTGCTCGAGTAAGCTCCTACAAAAGCTGTTAAAGGCATGGGACAACTGACAATACAAAATGTGAAGGTTTGATTATAACAACTGCAAACAGCTCAATATTTATTTTGATTAGGTAAGTACAGACATAACTTCAAATGAGAAGATCAATCATTTATTATAACATCGCACTGAATGTGTTAGTTTACTGCACACACAAGAGCAGTACACAAACCGATGACATTCTTAAGGATCATTACACAGACACTCAGATAGCGTGACACAGCAAGAATCTCCCTGGGACTGGCAGGTCAGTAATCTGCCACCTTTCAATTTGTTATTTCCTTAATCTTCAGTAAAAGGTCTTAAGCTGACTGACACCACGAAATCCTGGCATCAGGTGCTCATCTACTCGGCCCTGGAACTGTACATCAGGGTAAAATCCCCTGCTGCATCACCCAAAAGCTGTTTGTCTTTTATTAGACGTCTGGTGTGTTTGTGTTTGAATTGTTTACTTAATTTTAAACTGAATGTGTGTTCCCACAAAGTTTTACGCAATGTTTCCTCTATTGTAAAATCTATTTGAAGCACCTAGTATTATTTCACCTGAACAAAGAATTTACACCAAAATGGGAATCTATTGCTAATGGTTAGAGTTGGGTTTTATTTTCAAAACATTTTAAGGTTGAAACTCTTATCCTTCTACATTTACAGTCTTTATGCAATACTTTACTTTCCAAATTCTACTTCATTACAATTGATTTACTGGGGAAATGGATTGAGTTTCTCTAAAACATTAAGGCAGGAGCGCTTTGTTTAACTTTCCATTTTAGTTTTAGACAGAATATTAGAACCAGTTCAGGGTGTCTCTCCATCAATGCAGCTAATGAAGGGAGAGTGGCTCACAGAGGCAGTGTTACATCTGTTAGGGAGTTTCCCAAATCTTGATTGTTGTCATCATGAGACATCTATTGATGAGATTGGAGGGCAACAAAAAGCACAGTGAGGAGTTTAATTGTGCATTCAGTTAGATTTTAAGAACATTATCCTGATTATAAGGGATGAGTCCAGAGTCCACCCTTCTGGTTTTGTAGAACCTAGATGGCCTTGTATTGCTTTTTAAAATCATTCATGCTACCAATTGCAAGCTTTCACATCAACGTAAAAATATTAAAGGCCCTCTCCGTATACGACGTTTGGTTTTTCTGTTCTTGGCTACTGTAGAAACATGGCAGTGCGTCATGGTGTACTACTTCGAAAAAGACCTGCTCACTATGTAAATATAAGGGGCTCAATCTTAGGAAGTGAAAACACGATACTATATATTCCCTGCCAATGGATCCCCCTTAACCATATACAAATACCTTTAAGTAAAATGTTGACAACATTGGACAACTTTATTTTAAATACTCTTCCATCACTGAACCTCTTGTGTGTTTTGAGCCAGGAAACAAGATAAAGATTACTGTAACTGAGCAGTACAGATAAACAATATATTTTACACAGCATGGCATGTGTCATGCAGGGTTTCACCGGTAGTTTTATTCATGGTATCAGATGTTACTCTGTTGTGTCAGGATTTTAACTCATGTTGGCTGATGGCAGATTAGTTTCTATTGGCACAGCAATTTGAGTTTTCAGCGTACTTCACTTCTGACGCTGTACAGCAGCCAGCACTCAGATCCACAGAGAAACAAGGCAAAGACAAAGCAGTAGACCCATTAGTTCTGTAATATCATTCCTGTGGGCACCACACACCAAAGGGAATATCAGGCAGTATCCACGAGACAGCCTGTACTTCCCCAAGCCATCACCATGATCCCACTGACATTCACAAGTCAGCCGCTGGCTAATGGCATGGAGAGTGTGTGAGAGAGAGATGGAGACATAGAGCAAGGCTTTGACAGAGGGCAAAAGGAAGGAAAGTGAAGGAGGGAGAAACTGGAGCTGGCCACTAACTCGATAGAAGGCGAGAGAAGTCTATTTAGTTTCTCTGCAGAGGGCAGATTGCAGCAGTTAGCCAGCTCTGTGGCAGCAATCAACATCATCTCTCTTTCCTGAGGATATGGAAAGGGGATACATGCCTCAAAAGGAGACCAAAACATTTTTACGTACAAGGGCATATGGGTGTGAGTGATACAGCAAATGCCTATAAAGTAGTTCCTATCACTGGATTAGGAAAGAATCGAATCAGATACCACAGATATGTAAGATACAGTAAGTGCAAGTGGGTCAGAGCAGGAAAGCAGAGGTTTTACAACAGGTGCACTGCACGATGAAGACCTAGAGTGCAAGCTCACGACTAAGTGCTTATATCCTCTCACACGTGAAATGGATACTTCTGGAAAGTTGAAGAGAGAAAAAAGGAAACTGCTCAACTGCTGTTAAAATGGGATTAAAATGGGGAGATACAGAATGAGGAAACTGCACACGCACAGACATCAGGAGATTTTAATCAGAACAGAAAGAAAAAAATAATCAATATATTTTTCTTTCTAAGCTGCCATCCATTGAACTGGGATAACGGATGTTTTAATTTAAAGGTGACCTATCATGCAAAATGAACTTTTGTGCGTCTTTTATACATGAATATGTGTCCCCGGTGTTCCAGGGAACTCACCAAGTGTCAGAAAACACAACCCTCTCTATTTTCCTCCATACCCAAATCTCTTAAAAAGGGGCTGCAACAGATCTGATACAGACTGATCCAGATTTGAACACTTCTATGACGTCACAGAAGCGGCGCTACGGCTATTGGGCCAACTCCACCAATCAGGAGGAGACAGCCACGGCATATACGTGAGACAATACTTGAAATACTGATGAAACCGGCATAGGGCGTGGGGATTTTGAAACAACAGGTACACGATAACGGAATTTAATACTAAAGGCAAAGATATAAGGGAGGATCCGGAGGATGAAGCTAGAGGAGCAGGGAGGAGAGAGAAATTAGTATGCGTTAATATCGGGCTATGGGAAAGGAATTTGGGGGTTGGGATTTTGCGTCCCTTTTCGACGAACGCAACCAGGGGGGTAGCCTAGCGCCAATCTGGGGCACAGCGCGTCGGGGTCCGGGAGGGTCGCCGCGATTTCGTCGGTCCGGAAATCTGAGGCAGAACGAATCGTGAACCTAGAGGTAATTAAACGTTGTGAGTACGCCAGTCTACCTACGTTTAGAGAGTTGGGTGCACTCCGTTGAGCCGAGGGCTAAGAAGTTCTCATATGTTACGTAAAAAGTCAACGAGCGACGTCGAGTATTAACTTAAACATATGAATATAGAACCAGTACGACGCTTTTCGTTAAGTTTCTCCGTCGTTCGATTCAATAATCGTCAGGATTTGTGTCCGAAGGTACTTTACCAGTACTGAATAAGGGGTAGAGAGTCGTGTTGGACTGGGGTGGACAGAATTGTATGCTATGGTGGGTGCGCCCAGGTGGTGGAGCGTCGTAGAGGATCAATTGATACAAGACATAAGAAGCAATAGTCGGCAATGTATGCGACAAACGAGTACGATTGAATCACTCACACTAACAGGTCGTGTGTTTACTCACAGTATGTAAGTCGATCTAGAGCGAGCGGACACGACACGAGCACGTGCACTCGCCCTTGTGTACACCATTGATATATGATGGAGGTGCTAGACTATGTCCTTTTTCCTTCGACTTTAATGCTCTACCAAACGCAGGTCCTGGTAGTCTCATCTCAATGTTGTAATGTAGGTATCAGGACTAATGTGTTGTGTTTCATGTGTATGGACGTACAGTAATCATATTAGAATCCAAAACGAACAGATTTAATTTGTGATTTCTTAACTCTATTGTGAAAACTAACGCGACGATTTTCAGTTTCATCAGGAGTCTCTGTAAGATTTTGGCTTCACACACTTGTTCTACATGTACCATGTTTTTATTATAAACTGCTTTGGTCTGATCGGTAAGTCTTCCCTGTAACGATCGCTAATGGCTATACGTGATTATGTTACTTGTAGCCTTTGTAAATATGGGGTGTTGTAGTTAAATTTTTCTTATCAATGTTGTCATGTTTATCTCCACTTTCAGACATCTGGTATTCGGAAATCCATAGTTGTTGAAATGAAAACATAGGCTTATTTAATGTAATCTATGTTTTACGATGTTTTTACACTTCTTTACTACTTGTGCTTCTACCACATGAGTGGTTATAGGAGATCGTGAGTCTACGTGGATTCTACCTACTGTTTCGCGTTACTGGAGTGACATCGGTTATTGAGTTTTGCTGCGTCGAATTCGAAAGTATGCATAGGACATAAAATATAGGTGGAAACCTTACTGTATGATAGGATATTCTATGTGGTCTAAATGAAACCAAAAGGGTTAGACGTTCGGAGTATATTGTTCGGATTTATTTATTTAATGGGTTTTGTCTCTATTTCCTCGGAGAGGTGATATAGACGGTATGCATAACGGCTAGTAGCGATTATTTGGCTTGCGGTAATGGGATTCGCGTGGGCGTGCGTGCGTGCGGTTGGGGGGTTGGTGGTGGTGTGGTTGTGTTGTGTGTGGGGTTTGTGTGGTGTTGTGGTGCTGGGGTGGTGTTGGTGGTGGTTGTGGGGGTGTGTGTGTGTGTGTGGTGTGGTGTGGTGTGTGTGTGTGTGTGTGTGTGTGTGTGTGTGTGGTGTGTGTTGTGTGTTGTGTGTTGTGTGTGGTGTTTTGTTGTGGTGTTGTGTGGGTGGGTGTGGTGTGTGTGTGTGTGACGGGTGGTAGTGTGGTGCGTATAGGTAGGAGGTATACGTGCGTTTAACGCTCAGGTATAAGTCGTCCGTTTAGACGGCTCGCCAGTTATGCGGGAGGACGTCAAACGAGGAGGGTAATGACCCTATGCCGTCAGACTCGCATTTGTTGGGATAATGGGGTGACGGAGAGGTTAGATGTACTGCGTGTAGAGAGGGACTAAACGGTCGGGTTTGGGAGGAGGTGTCTCGAGACAGTCTCTAGACACCGTCGCCGGGTCGACCTCCAACGAAACCCCCTACCGACACCTTCACCCACCTGCTACCTACCTACGCTCGAAAACCGTCAGGAACAACAACCCGTTACGGTAGACGGTCATAACTTTATACGACTCACAACAAATGTTCCGATGTACTCCGTGGAGTTGTCTAATCATGAAATTAATTTCTAAATTCTAAACCGAAAATGTGTCTACTTTTGCGACTATAACAATTACAAGAGCGATAGTGAAGATGTTATTTACAAAAGAGGCGACACAAAACGAAGTCGCTTCGGAGTAGGTTTTCACTTAGAGCTTGTGGGACGTCGGTGCTAAAATTTTATGGGGTCGTCAAAGAAGAATGACACGTGTGTGTTCTTACAAGGGGTGGTAATTTGCAGTAAACCGTCACGTACAATTTAACGTACAGTAACAAAAGAAACGTGAATCCCTGTGCGCGCGTCAAACTTTGTGTTGGTGCTTGTTTACTAGCGGATAAATTCAACGGTACCGCTTGCAAAGAGTCGTTTGTTAACGGATAAAAGTGTGTGAATATCACGTTTAGATCAAACGTTAATTAAAGCTGGGACCAAAACAGGGGATTAGTTACTACAATCAGGAGGTTATTAAAGTGGACAAAAATGATTGCACGACTCCTTTGTGTGAAACTAGAAGTCGACAATTTACGAGATATAAGAAGTCTTTCATCGAAACAAAACGACCCGACCCAACACTTAACCTAAATTTTCCCTCGAAAACGAACTTAAACGTCAGACGACGACTTTCGTACCACACTACTGCCACTTCCACCCTAACACCTTAAATAGTTTTATCTGATTTCCGAAAATCTCGACAGCCCTAAGACTACAGCTCAACCCACTAATTAATAACCAGCCAAGTAGTGATGTTACTCGGAAAAACATAAAGTGTAACGGTAAACTAACCAATTAATTAATATATTTTATAACGTAACACTACGGCCGAATTCCAATATAAATCCAAACCGTACGAACACGAGCGACGGTTGAAGTCGTTCTATTCCAAAATTTCACCTGGATAGTACGATATAACTTATTATATCAAATCCTGTTAGGATATATTCCGGTATAAATAGAAAAATAAAAAGTTTTATGGTTTGTCTAGTTGGAAAATCGGTAAGGGAATAAAACGAGTTAAATGTGACAGAACGTACCCGACTAAAACACTCTTGTCGTGTAGATGTCCGGACCGTATACATGATGTCGCAGAGGTCGCGAAAG
>NW_011338487.1:387491-406758 GCF_000735185.1 Notothenia coriiceps
GCAAGCTTTGGGACGGCCTCCCCTCTCTTCGGCAGAAACAGGAAATGCCGTAACTGTATGTAACAACGGTTTCAAATCAGCATCTCTTCGACAAGAAATCAAATGAATAACTAAAATAAAACTCCAAACTCTTTTAGTTTTAAACCTGATGTTTATAAGCTTCTTAGTGTTTGCAACATTCTGTATACACAACTTTATAATAAAATGCACACAGTTTTCTTCAAGATTGTATCTTCCTGGTCGAATATACTTACTGTAAGTCGCTTTGGATAAAAGCATCAGCTAAATGCAATGTAATGTAATTTACCTTTTTCTAGACTAAACACAGGTATGATCCTAAGTTAAACAAATATGAGGTTATCGTGAGGTTGTTAAGATCGCAATTTATCAGTGGATGTTTGCAGGAAGTGTTTGTATACAGCGTGTTTCCTGACGGACACACAGCGTTGAGTCCGGTCAGGTAGGGCAGCAGGTGAAGTCAGCACCGATGCAGACTCGCTGTTTGAGGGCTTGATAACCCACTCCCCCTCCACACTCGTTGGTTTGGAACAGCACTGAATGTGGCGGACCCTCCGCCCGAACGCGCAAACGGAGGGGTAGTGTGTAAGGGTAGGGTGTAGGGGGTGGATTGGAATTGGGCCACTATATGTGTGGTAAGGTGGGACGGGTTATGCATTGTTCTTATTATATTATTTTAGGTTTTCTAGCTCCATTACTATCTTCATCTCTTCACCTATAATGTCAATGGATGAAATCAAACAGAAGCCAAATCTTGATTGACCTGATTCAGTTGTTAGTCATTGTATATATTTCTCCTAGTGAACCAATCACAATAAATGGTCCAAACCATATATTGTATTTTCGTCTTTCATACGTTTGATGTCCTTGCCCTGTCTGTAGCACTCATTTTAAACAGAGGGTCAACCACAAACTTTATATTTTCCGTGTCTCTAGAGGGGCTCAGTTATTACCTCAAACAGCTGAGCACTGTAGTTTTGATTTTACTAAATTGGGACTATTTTCAGCCATGGATTAATACACGTGTGTTGAGCTAATGAGTGTATGCAATGGCTGGTTGAATTTGACTTGTAAAAAATGACAGCGCCCATGTTTACCATAATAAACAAACTTGTCTAACAGTGCTGTCATATCCTTCCAAGGGAAGATCGGCTCTAATGTCTCCTTCAAATTTGTATTTAAAATGACACACTTTTCAGAAAGTAACACATGTATAAAAGGAGTAAAGACTTTGTAAAATATTTGAAAGACAAGATAATGTCAAATAATATCTTAAATAAATTATTAAATAAAGTAAATATTTTCGTTTTTTTAGAACAAAATCAATGTCTAGAACCAAACCATTGCAAAGTCATATATTGTTTTGGTGTGTGTGATTGCCTTATATTGGTCCTTATTTGTGCCACCATGCACAACAGTATGTTCGAAAAGTATCACATATTAAAAGCAGCATATAATGTTGACGAGAAGAAAGTGACATCATCGCTGAAAGATTTGTTGTTTTGGGACTTTGGCACATGAGCGCAATACACCGGCATGCAGGACTCATATCCGTCGTGCTTCACATCACACACACACATAAATCAACCTGTCTTCATATCCGCAGCATACATAAAGCAATATACAAATAACATCAAGCTGATATACAGCCCCTTCACTCTGCTGCGCTCACCTACTCCGTGCAATTGGCTCTGCATGTCACATCCTTCCATCAATCCCAATCTGTATATCTGAAATAGACAATTTCCCCGTTAACAGCTGGACGATAAATGAATGTCTCAATTTCAATAGCAAGTGGACAAGTCAACATTTCTTTACTGCATGTGTGTCATTTCCCCTTTAAATTAACTTGGCCGGTTTATGGAAGACCACCTGATAAATATTTCAAAGTGTAACTCTCAGAAAACTGCAGGAGAGTACGGCTCCTGACCTGCAGAGGGATCTTTCTCCCGCTTATGGTGGCGGGGCTACTTTGAGGTTTTACTGATAGAGTTAATGTGGTAAATGCTGATTCAGCTAAGTGAGAGGTTCCCCTTTTTATTTTTTAGACAGAAATATAAAGGTTTCTTATCGCTTGTATTAATAAATGTAAGCTCACTTATAGAAACTCATTGTGGATATGGAAAATATGAAAGTCGATGAACTGTCCACAGACCTAAATGAACGACATAATGAATGAAAAAAGGCACAGCTTTAGCAGAATAGTATATTTTTTTGCAACATTTTGCAATGTAATAGGTGTCTCATATTTAGTCAATTTGTTCCACTATTTTACATTTTGCTCATACAAGTCTTTACGGTTCAGGTCAATCTCTCCATACAGATTATTTTGTAAACATTTGACAAATCCTTCAGACCTTTGCAGCCATTTCAGTGTGAAGGCTTTCTTTTGATCTGATAAGAGTATTTTAGACAAGGAGAGTAGTACGATTATTAAGACTATTAAGAGTAAGAAGTATTAAGAGTACATAGCTTTTCAGTGGGTTGAAGGTTCCTCCATATATTTATTACGGTATGCTAGCTGATTACATTCATGAAATAAAGTCATTTAAGGAATAATCCTCTCCAGCGCCTATTTGTGAGAGAAATTACGTTTATTCATAAAACCCTTTCTACCCTTATGTGGTATGTTATTTTAATGATGTCACATCCTATATAGCTAAGCCTTGCTCAACCTTATAATTCAATGCTCCTCCCTGTGCTTTGTGTGTCTCAGTCCAGAAACAGCCTACAGGGGGGGGATATGGACGGGGCCAAGAGGCTGGGCCGACTCGCCCGCCTGCTCAGTATCGTCTCCATCGCCCTGGGGGTCATCATCATCGTGGTCTACGTCTCAGTTTCAGGTACAGAAACAACGACAAGAAAGGACGCATTTTAAAATTAGCCAGTTTATGTTTGGGATCATAATTCATCTTTACATACAGTGTTTGGTGAAGCCTCTATAACTCAGTATGCTGATTAGTATGCATGTATTTTATGATGATAGTATTATATAGATAGTGTTTGTATGTGCTCGTGTCTACTCACAGATGCAATAGATACACACAGGGTTTTTGCCAAGTGTTCAATAACAAAGAATACCCACTGCATTACGGTTACAGTGTGATATATGACACTACCACACATGTGTGTGTGTGTGTGTGTGTGTGTGTGTGTGTGTGTGTGTGTGTGTGTGTGTGTGATATTGATTTAGCACTGAAGCGACTGTAGTGGGCTGACTGCAGCAGGGCGGCTACCTTACCGCTCTAAGCCTCACACACTTGAGCTGCACCAGTCAAAGAGATGATGAATTTGATGGCGGGTTTCAGCTGTCGATGTGTGTGTGCGGACTTTCTCTGATGATGCCACGCTTCTCTTCTTCTTTCCTTTGCAGTAAGCTAAAACTGAGGGGGAAACATTTACCGTGAAAGTCGAACCACGGATGCAACAAAAGGGGATAAGCCGTTCGGATAAAAAAAGAAAAAGAAATACAATTCCTTACTCCATGCCATATTGTAATTACATCATCACCGACCTCAGAAAGCAACAAACAAAATGGTCAACTAACGAAAGCAAGTTAACAAATAAATACATTCAGAGAAAAATCCAGAGATGCATGCATTAGAATCCAGTAACGATTGCTTGACAAAAATAACAAGAAACCTGAAGTAACAATGTTCAGGTTAAAACAGAGGAAACAGAAAATGATGATTGTATGCAGCCTGGAGGACTCATAAAGGTTCCTTGAAAAAATGGACTTCCTAAAACGAAGAGGACGATCAACGCTTGAGAGAGAGTGAAGAAGAAACTGTGTGCTCCTTTGAGAAACTGATTCTGGGTTTGGGCTTCAAACGCCGGACAGCTTCATATAATCCACATATATTCCTTACTGAACCTCTTGCATTTAAAGCATATACAGCTTCAAATATATTTGAAATATGGATATATGAACATATATATATATATACAATAGATGTACAATTTATAAAAATGTTTGTATGCCAAGTGGTGCTGGGTTTGTTAAGATTGTTACGATGGCTGCTTCGTCAGCCCTATTATCAGTAGAATTTCAAGGGTTTGTGAAAAGGGGCAGGGAACACGTTTTTAATTGTGTTATTTATTATCATTTTTCCACAAAAAACAAGGTTGAGACCAACTGCATGCCTCAATGTAGATTACCAACATCCTGCCTTCGTTTTGACTGTTATTAGTTGTGTCTTCTTTTGAAGGAGTCAGAGAGGCCGACAGGTTTGCACATGAAGAGTGATTTGTGTACGTTATGTGAGTCCAGCCGCTGTAGAGTGTGTATCACCCCTCGCCCCTTTGTGTCTCCAGAATATCTTGAACCTTGCCCTGCTCTGGCAGAGACTGAAACGCATGCCTAACACCCCAAAAACCTTCTTTTCCTTTCACATCTCCCTATCTTCAACACAAAGCCTGATGAAGTGGCTTCAGTTCTGTCTCATCTTATTCCCTTAAACTCCATTTTAGATTCTACCTTTGTACATTATAGTGTTATAGTTCCTAATTTCCATTCTTACATTGACTGTTAAATGCCACTGAATGTTTTTCTGCTTCTTGTATTGTTATGAAATGTATTTATATGGGAAATATATATGCAATATGTACGCATGTTATATGCTAAACAGGCTTACACATTTATTTTTTGTAAATGAACAGGCCTAAGAGTTTGACTGAGTAACAACAAATAGCATTTAAAGAACCAGTCTTTGAAACCCGAGCACGAGTGATTGTCTGTATGTGTCACTTTATCAGAAAGAAGTCACTGCATTTATCCCATGTGGCTTCTCAGGACTGTTGTATTGACACATTGCAGGCTTATGCTACTAGCACAGGGAACATCACCGTAAGACCATGTCGCTTTATATGAATCCACAGCGCTTCTTTGGGCATTAATGCTTCATTTTTTAGTGCGTGTAATTTAAATCGGGAAAGGTTTCTTTAAAAAGGTATAAACTGTGTTTTTTAAGGGCTCTAACAAGTGAAACACCAGCTGATTTCCACTGATGAGCGATTAAATGTATCAGACAGAGATTCTACCAAGTAATAAAATAAACATCCAAGTGTAAAGATGAACAACAGCAACCTGTCAAACATTAACAGTACATAGCACAATGTTTTGTGTGAAATGGGCTTCAAGAAATTCCATTTCAATTCATAGTTGTACATAAAAATCCCACAATCCATCTAAAGCAGCAAAATCCAAAGATTCCCCATGTTAACCACCAAATTAAAAACATGTGACATAACATCTTAGCCTAAATGGCAACACGTGTGTACTTTACTGCTCTAGGTTTACTCTCTAACAGCCGAGTGTCTAGCCAATAAGCTCTGCTCTGTCAGTAAAACAGTTCAAACCTTCCTTTCATTCAGATGTATTACTGTGTTTCTTTTCCAGTGTACTGAATGTGCCAGTCTTCATCTCTGTGGTGTACATTTTGCATGTCTGTAATAAATGTTTCCATGCATGGTCCAAGTTTTTTGCCTTTTGATGATGTTGTTTCTTGGAGTTGTATAGTGACTTAAAAAAAGTATCAAGAACAATATACTGCCACGCAGCAGCTCTCTTAGGCTGTATTCATTAATAATATAAGCATGCTAACGGGCTAATGTTTTGCAAGTAAAATGTTAACTACGTTCACCAGCTTAGTTTATCTTTTTAGAAAGCTAACAAGTATTTATTAGCACTTCAGCTGAGTCTGACATAATGTATTTGATTATAATAAAGTATATATTTAAAAAAAGGGAAATACCATGTTATTATCCTCTTGAGAACATGGCCATCCATCGAATACTTACGGAGATGTTTCAGTCAGGAGATAAATAGTGTAGGCCTACCGACAGAAAAATGCTGTCGACCATTGGTAAGAAGGAATACCTAACTGTAAGTGTACGGTTTGAACTGAAAAAGAAAAATATATATTAAAACAATTTTATTTATGAGAAATGTCGCTCATTATGCAAAAGGTAATAATCCAGAGAGAGATAGAAACATTCAAAATCATAAAAAGTACAAATATTATTTCAATTACCTTACACATACTATATAAGAGTGGACACAATAAAAGCTACACATGTACAGTGAAAACAAGACGGTATGTGAATGTAGGGCTGCACAATTAATCTATTGTTAATCCGGATTCCCTAAATTAAATGAACATGAGTAACTGTGATGGAAATTTGAATTTCGTGCTCAGCTTGTAGAAAACAAACATTTTTCTGGATGTTGCAGCTGCAGTCAGAGTAGAACAAATCCAGAATGCACTAATTCAGGTGAAGACGACCCTATTCAAGCCTTATTTTAAAGCAAATATATGTTTATGTTGGGGTAAAATGCACATCAAAACTCATGCATATTTAGCTAAATCAGTTACATTTATATAAACTCACAAAAGCAAATGCGATTTGGCTATTTTCTTGATGGGCTATTCCAGACATCTGAAGGATTTGCACTCAAAGGAATAAAAACACGTTTCCTGTTCTGAAAGTGACACATTTCTCATTTCTGAGCCCTGTCACAGACACGCCATGGAAATGTTCAATATGACATTTCTTAAAGATAATGTCGTGTTTCAACGTTTTCATTTGGTATCGATGATATCAGATCATTGCCCATTAGTAGCCTACACTAGCAGGTATGAAGCACAACATGAAAGTAAAATCAGTGCTGTGCCATTTTAAATTATTTAAGTGAAATGAAAATATTTTATCCTTAAAAAATCCAATCATAAAGTCAATTGTAATGAAAATAAACGCGCCACCCTGTAAGAGTAATATTAATGTGTAATGTTCACTTTATTGAGACGGAATGGAAGAGATTGCTTAACCCTGTCCCTACAGCGGGTCTGACACACATTGTGCCTCAGGGCAGACAAACACCATTTATCATGGCCGCTACAACTGGGTTACAGACATCTCTGGGAAGAAAAGGGGAAGAAAGCAATTGTGATAGATATAAAGCCAGCTCTCCACAATACACAGAGTTTCTGCCTGATGCAATCCTTACACACCAATCCAGAAACAAATCCAATAAAAGATACAACCATTATCGGTGAGAGCTTTTTCTTGGTTGTATAAATGTAAAATTGTACTTTACCTATATTTAACGTCCTCGTAAAAAGCTTTTAAGCCCATCAATACAAACAATTGAGCCCATCATCAACTGAAAGATTTAACAAGCCACTCGTGTATGGTTTCTACAGACACAGACTTACATTTCAGATGCTGTAAGAAAACAGACTTTGTGCTTGTCAGAAGTTACTGTAGCGCGACCCTTCTAAGTGAGAATATCTGGCACTTAGTTCTGCTTCGGCGCCGCTGGGTTTGACTGGCTGAAATATTCAGGAGCTCAATGCTTCAGCAACTCCGCAGTCTTAGCGACAGCATATGCACGTCTGGACCAAATTCAGACTCCAGCACATTGCTTCCTTCCTGAAGGAAGTGAGAGATTCATGGGATGGTGGCTATGCTTGTCTGGCTACTGTTTCACTTTCAGTCTTACTTTGTGAGGAAGGCATCAAACAGAAGGAATGAGGACAAGACTCCAATTTTATCCTTTTCCGTCCATTGAAGTGAGCCTGATGCTGTGAGACATAAAACACATTGATGTTTCTCACACACACAAGCTTTCACATTCTTACACCCCTCCCCCAACAAAGACTTTAATCTAAAGGGTCACCCCCCACCCGGCAATCAACCCCTTCTCAGATAAACGCTTGATTTCCCATCTTCAAACGCACAGGCCACTTTGCACTTCAGGTGCAGTGAAATGGAATAGTGGTTCATTGGCTCTGCCAGGCAAACTATACATGCAGAACGGATAAGTAATTCAACAGCCGACCATTAAAGCAGGACATCTTCATTCATCTTCTCCAGAAACCTAAAAAGTGAATAGAGCTGGCAGTGTGGTGTTAAAGACATCTTACACTTTAAAACAACTTTGATAAAGTTACCCATTTCAGAAGAATCTGATAACTGTGTTCAGGCTGCAATCCTGTCCCCTCTACCACTCTCAGAAAGGATGAAGCCTCTTGGATAATTGATCAAACTGACAATCCATTTTGACCTCATACTTTTTATATCCTTACTTTTTTTGTTGTTAAATATTAACATTTGCTACATTGAATCTTTTTTTTTTACAGACGCTGTTCAGTATTTGGATTACGTTTTTGAATTTGGAAAATGTACTTTTAAACATTAATCATGTTCTGCAAATGCCGATAACCAACCATCATCGGTGATATTTCAGCCAGGGAGCATGTACTGTAGTCCCCAATCGTTCTGCCCCTCTCCACTTGTCCTCTCTTTATAATAAGACAAATACAAAAATAGGGGTGAGATCTAACTGATTGGTCTGTATATTTAACCGTAGATGAAGGGTGTGTCGGGTGTTTGAAAATTGTGAAAACCAGAATAAAAGCTGATCCAGGCCCTCCGAACTGTCAGAAGAAGTTACCAGAAAGACTTTTCTCTCTCCCCATACTACTTTTCTTACATTTTGGAGTGCCTGGATGGCTTTACTTTCACATAAAACACAACAGTAATTTCTTTTTAAATGGAAATGTAGTAAACAAAATATATTTGTACATGCCCTGCTGTTACATCCTGGCGGTCGGAAATGTAGAGTTCACAGCATATTCACAAAAGCGTTAAATGTTCAGTATCTAGTAGTACCACACACTTGTTTACACATACTGATATGAATAATTTATTAATTTCACATTATACAGCCCACAATGAACTCTCCATCCCACTTCCATTAAAAAGGACAATTTAACTAAAAATCCTCCCTGTGGAAAATAATGATGATCATCACACGTTCTCTCAGTCTCTTCACACTCTCCAGTGAGTTGTCAATATATTTAATTAAAATCTAGACTTATTTTATACTTTTGGTCTCCATTCACTTGTTGGCAGCCCTCCATCTGTCCCACTGCTAAATACAAGTTCAGTAGTTCTTGTTGGCCAAATCTGTTCCCGTCCAAGATCTGGACCAACTGAATGTCCCCCTGCTCAGGAGCCTCGGGTTATCCAATCACTGAGCTTAGTCTCTGGGTATCCCATGTTACAGAGAGCACGTCGAGTGCGGCTCCTTTAAACATTCAGCAGGCTTTCAGTGGAAGGCGTAGAGCAGGAGGAGGATGGTGCAGACGCCGATCACTGTGCCGAGGATCAGGGAGTCCCTCCTCTTCCGCAGGTTTATTCGCTGGATGAGATTGTTGATGGTTGGGAAACGGTCGGGGAGGGTCAAAAGTTAAGGAAGATCACAAATATTTAAATTCACAAAGACATCTTTGGTTGGACGTCATAAATCAAACACTTTGGATGTCGATGCCATGCAAATATAAAATCTCAGGACAGCTAACAAACTGAACATTTGAAGGCTTAATGATTCAGCCAAAAATCTTAACATATAATGAGATCTCAATGATATGATATCTAGAATTGGGGAACATGATGGATATTGAACTTTTTTTTAAAACTCAAGGAAAAGGGTGCACTGAATTTATAACAGAAAACAAAAAAAGTTTGTTTTATATGGAGATTTTTTGTTTTATATTTGATGTATGCACCATGACATCAAGTCAAATTCCTCGTATGTGTGAACCTACCTGGCAATAAACCCGTTTCTGATTCTGAAAACAGGAGCATCATCGAAAAACAAAATGCCGCACAGTTTTCATTTGATCAACATTATCTTGTTTTTGTTACCTTTGGAAGCCAAAATGCAATTGTAAATAAAGTCATGTAAATTACCAGACCTACTTAAAAGAGGACTGATTAAACGTATAACATGGTAGAAAAGCCCTCTCAACCTGCATTAGCTCTTTGCTCAGACCGTTTTACATTACTTGGCTTCTATAAGTATCAAAAGATAATTTGTGTGAATGACCACTCCTTGGTCCATCCCTATAAATATTCATAACAAAGACCCACTTTCCATCAGAGAAAAGCAATATGTGAGCATTGATTTCTAAAGGACCAGCATTCATTTCATACCATCAATCCTTCAGCTTCCAATCCATTGTGAGCTCTCTTCTATTTGGTTCCACACACAACTATGCCATTAACATTGCCAACGGCGTGTGATTAATTAGGTGGTTGTTTGTTTTACCTAATGTTGACCTCCTTCCCCACCCCCCAGGGAGAACATAAAGCAACCTTAATGTGCACCATAAAGGATACTGGCCAGCGTGTTGACCCGGCTCTGTATGGATTTCAGGAAGCCACGCTGCGAGGTCATGTTCTCCTTGGTTGCCATGGCAATACTAAAAGACAAAAGGGAGAAATGAGATGAACAGTGACAAAATGCTGCATGGCATTGCACTCATTAGTATTGTTAAGAGCCTTTGACTGCAAGTGAGAACGCTAAAGCTGTCAAGGCGGAAAACAGAACCACCTAAATGTCTATTTTTGGAAATAAATTAAGATGTCCTGTCACCTACATTTACTCCCTACAAGCACCATTTCAGGAAAGCATGTATGACCAAAGAAAAGCTAGTTTCTAAACAATTATTAGATTTTTTTGAGTTTCTTTTTTAATTTTTAGTATTTAAAGCTAGAGTTGGTAATAAAAATCATTTTTTAAATGTTCTTTATATCCTGTCAGCCATTAACAAATCAAATGATCTCACAAAAAAAAGATCTGGTATCTTTAGCTATCGACAGGAGTGTAACAAGCCTGTCCAATCATTTCATTCGGGTCCAGAAAAAGGCAGTTTTTTTTTGGTTGCATACGTTCAGAATATACTGTACTGTTGTTCATTTCTCAATATCCCTGCGCAGTGATTCAATCTGGTATTAAAAGACAATATTCCTGTAGGCACATCCGTACTAAAAGACAATCGTTCTGTAGTGAAACATAAGTCATCCTATCACTGCTTCATCTTTACGTCGGTTCCTACGATATGTGTGTGAGCTGTGGCTTGTACAGGAAGGTGTAGAGTTACTGTGTTACTTTAGCTCTCCGGCCTCAGCACCTTTCCGTGCAGCAAAGTGCCGCTGGGCAGTTGGCAGGAAAGGTTTCAGGCTCTATGTTTCCCCTCTGTGGCGTCTGTTACAAGCAGTAATCAATGGAAGCTACACTGCCCTCGTTTGAGCCCTTCTCAGAGAGAGACATTTAGAAAAATACTCCCCACAACAATCCGACAATGACAAAACGCTGACTTTAGCTTAGTGTTAATATGCTCAAAACAACAGGTGGCACAAAATGTAACTGTTGGCAGCGAGGTGATAAGCAATTAGCGCCCAGGGGACTGACTCCTCCCAGCCCAGAGAGACAGGGCTTCACAGGAGGCCGGACAAAACCAAGTAAATGAAATCGCCACGGTTGTTTACACTTGGCTGGAAGAGCTGATGAGCAGCAGGCCTAGAGAAAACGGGCGCCTATGTGTGTGTGTGTGTGTGTGTGTGTGGTTATGGCTTCTCCTGACAGTCCGCAGTCTTGGCCTGCAGCAGTGTTTTGGGGATCATGTTCTCCTCTGTCAGGGGGAAACACTTTGCTGACTACAGAAACCTCCACACGTCTTATTTTGACACACACACACACACACACACACACACACACACACACACACACACACACACACACACACACACACACACACACACACACACACACACACACACACACACACAGAATCAGCCTTACGATAAACAACAACAAAAAAGTTATTCTGATTTGTAAGCACGTCTCAGCATTTCTTTTCAAGGTTGTTTGTTGTTCTGATATGCACCAGAGGGAAATGGAAATAAGGGTCGGAGTTACCAGAGAGGTAACCACAGGAAGAGGACACTCCACACGAGAGAAGAGTAACTGGAGAAGTAGACTGTGTGCTCTTCACTTTAATTCTTCCCAAACAAAGCAACAACAGCAAGCACGTCCAAAGATAAGTAGTTCACTACTCAAAGAGCAAATAGAGATAGTTAGGTTCAGTGGCGTTTTTATATGTGCAAAAGAACAACTTAGATGTGTATATATACACACACATCTAAGATATGACATAAAATGAACTTACCAAAGCTGAAGTAGATGGTCAACTTAATTCATTTTCTTTCCGTTTTACTGATTTTAATCGCTATAAGCTGCTCTCTCTCGTCTCCTCTTCACATCTACACTTTTCGCAGCACACATACTTACAGCCAATCAGCTCTCTGAATTATGAGATGACGTTTAGTGGGTATGGCAGCACAGTGCCCCTATTCTGATTGTTTTTTTGCCGCACACATTGAATAGAAAAATACTCTGAGCATGCGCAGTGTAGTTTTTACAGTACACGTTCATTTTAACAGCAGAGAGAGGGGCTTGCCCCACGTCGCTCAATAGGCACACTGTAGACACTAACTAGAAGAACGCAGACTAAAACAGCAATGTACAGACGAATCAGATGACTAAACATGATCATAACATATATTTTAACATACATTAGTTTTGCATATTTTGGGAATTATTATTTGCTTTACTTTCTGCTGACACTAGGTGGGGCTGTGCCTAATGACGAGTGGCCACTGGTTAGGTTAGAGCCTTTTATTCATCATTTCTCTATGGACTCAGATGTAACCAGATCTATTTTCTAATGTAAATCATAATCTGGAAATGTTTTGATTTTACACAACATCTCTCCCCAGCAACTATATCTTGCTCCCTTTAGTTAATTAATGACATTTACTTGAGAGTGCGATAGGATAATTTGAGAAGCAACCTTAATGATTTCCACATTTAACTTGGGAGGAATAAGAAACAGAATTGCAAACGTATAGTTTAAAAGGTTTTCAAAAATGTGGGAAAAGATCAGAAAGGCAATAGAAAATGACAAGACTTTGGAGAAAATGAGCCCTTCTAAAAAGGTAAGTAAGGAAACGGAATTTGAGAAATATAGACGAAATCTACAAATCAGCCCGCTGTCCAAGCCAAGCCCCAGGCAAACATAGTTTACGAGATGCAGGGACTGGAAATGGAAAAGGCGATGGGTGGGAGAGAAAGCAGCCAGCAGGGATGGAGGGTAAATCCTACACAACATATTTGTCATTTCTGCATTTCTGCAGGGAGTGGAAGGAGCAGGGCTGGAGAGAGATGGATGGCATCTATAAATCAGTGATGTGGGAGGACTTACTCTGGGCACGTGACAGCTTTGTTCAGTTTAATGCACACACGATATAAATGTGACCATCAGTTGCTGCACTTCCAAGGCTTTGATGTGTATAGATTATTTTGGCCATGTGAAACCACCGTAACAGGACCTGTCAGGCCATGTTAAGGTAGATTGTACATTTGATTAGGATTCAGCAGGTAGGTAAGACAGTGGAGATGGGGTGTGGGAGACAGAGAGCAGGTCTTACCTTATCGTGTCATCCATCAGTCGGTCCGAACTATAGACAAAAGGTAGGAGAGGGCAGAGGAAGGAAAAAGAGAAAATCACAGGTTAGATATTGACATGAGGCAGGATAGCAAACCTTGGATGGTTCTAAACATGGTATGTGGGCAGTTATCAGTTTCAGACTGGAGGCAAACGATACTGAATCACAGTAATTGGTGAAGCTCAGCTGAATTAAGTTTAATGTTGTGTGGGACTGGATTTCCTTTTCTTCCATCAATCTGATCAACTCCCACATAGGGAATAACCACCAAGGCGGGCGGCAACACAGCACGACTTAATTATAATCTTCCTACAAAGTGCAGTGTGGTCACATTTCTGTGTTCACAAAAGCAGAGAGTATTATGTATTTAACAATGTTTGTGTGTAACTCAAAAAGCAGCAGCAGCAGCAGATGTTAGACTTGTTTTATGGACAAAGCTAGATAGAGTCTCCTTTAAGCTCAGAATCAAAGAGGAATGTTTGCCATTGGTCTGGAGCCAGAGAGATCCTGGAGCAAAGAGAGGGATCCAGACACTGCTTTTGTCCTACAGACCAAAGTGGAAGGCACACATCCACACAAACAAACCTCTTATGTTGCTCATAAACAACAACGCTCTCAGTGGTTCACTCCCTAATGGTATCAATTTGGGTCGTGTTTCAGAGAACTAAGCTAAACAAATAAAACTGTAGGAACTGTATTCATCAGGAAGTTGAGGCAGGTCATGCAGAAAGCCAATATTTGCCCTACTCCTGTTATACTTCAACAACAACGTCATTGTGTCCGTAGAAGCAATTCTATGCATTTCATATTTCCACATCCATTCAGCTGCACAACCTGATTGCCTTGCTTCGTATGTGCTTCCTGTGAAGCTCTTAGCGTCCTAATGTATCAAACCAGAGGAGCAGGAAGGGGGCTCTCAAAGATTCCCGCTTTGATTTGATCCACAACAAACTCTTCCCAAACCACAAACATCTTCAACCTTTCCCCGAATCTTCTCTTTATACCTTAACCATTTTAAAGCGTGTCACCGTGTCTAATCTCATGCTACATAATTCACTAGTTTGGTGTTCAATCATAGAGATTGTTCTCAAAACTATGATCCATGCTTCATGTCAGCTCCTGGTGACGTATACAATTATCTCACTCCATAAGGGAATTATAAACAGCTTGCACAGAACCTGGAGCCTGAAATTGAAGCAGCAAAATATAATTCAGTCGTGATTGATTTCTAGCATTTACACCTGAGTCTATCCTACTGTGACATATCAAAATGTCTTCAGTCATTGTTTGGCATCCATCAAATGCTGGCAAGCTCTCAAAGGAGTTTAAAAGTTCCATGTTAGGAAAAATGAGAAGTCATTTTGTTATAGCGGAAAGGAGCACTACAATATTCAGACAGTCCAAAAACAAATCAGTTAAACACAAATCAATACTAGTAGGGGATATGAATCGTTGTAACAAAATGTGACTGTGGGTCAGTATTGACCAACTGATTTTGCAGAGGAGACACTTTTCTGGGTTATATTAGTATAATGACTTTAAGCTTGGTCCTGCTAATGACCTGTAATGTTTGGGTCCTTCTCTCTCTACTGGACGGCCCAATAGGACTGATTGTTGGATTTAAGTGCTGTAATCCCATATCCTCGCCCATCATACTGAAATGGAAACTGCACAGTGTGTGGGCTGGAAGGCCTTCTGTTGCTACTGCTCAAGCTAACTATTTGGCAGTAGTATGTAATACTGTCTAAGTAGCTCTGAATTGTTTTGTGAAATAGAAAGGTAACTGTCATTGTCTACATTGTCGCTGTATTGTATAATTATTTGTTTGTTTTACTTTTATGTTTTTTTTCCCCTTTCTAGGTTTCTTTTCATGGCTCTGTTGTTTAAGTTATCTTGATAAGCATTTTTTGGTTTGGTTTTGCCTGTGTGGGCATGTGCGGGTGGAGGGAGGGAGTGGGGAGTGTAGTGCGTGTACTGTGATATTACAATTTAAATGAAATGGCATTGATTATTATATAATGAAATAAAAATACGTATTAAAAAAGATAAAGAAAAAAGAAAGGGAACTGGCACATAACTCCGGCTGGATGGTTTGCCATAACGAGAATGTGGGAGCAGGTGAGTGCAGCAACTGACATTTAAAACAATCTTACAAACCCATTATGCTGAATTTGATTATTATGCACTTAAGATCAAGAAGTGCTCTAACAAAGGCTGAATGTCTTGAATAGAAATAAATGACAACTTAAGTGGAATGTGGTTAGGTAAAGGGCAGACAGCCACATGACACCGGTCTTAAATGATGGAAGAAAAAACGTGATGGTGGACGGACAAACGACTGACAGAGAAAACTAAACCTTTAACCGTCTGTCTGCCGGCAGTGTGATCCTTATAAATCACGAGCTGTGAAGCAAAAGAGAGAGCGGCTGTGAGCTGAGGTGGGCTGTGATTTATGGAGATCTTATATGCAGAAGGAGACGGGCCAAAAGATTTATGCTTTGCTCCTTCCGTCGTCAAGCTGCAGCAGTAGTGGTGAAGTTGATTGTGCGATCACGTTCATGTCAATGTGGCCTTCTGTGGTTTCTGTGGTTTCTTTCCGTTTCCCCTGGTCAGTGCTGTTTTGCTGAAGTCATTATATCGCTCATTAGCTTCAAGCTAATTGCCTTTCTCAATGTGATGTATCGACCCACCCTCACCCACATGCTTCCATTCACGCTCAAGAATATAGAAACGTACAGACTGCCTACATTCAGTAGTGCCTGATATTTTGCCACAGGTTGTTGCAGTGATTCTCAGGCACCACTGCAAAGATGAATAGACGATCACAAATGGTTCTTTGAAAGGATATGTTTTGCAGCAACCCTCCTGAGATGAATGCTCTGTCATGTTGGCTTTTAGAGCAATGTGAGGCAACTATACAATCAGCCAGGTAAACTGAAACATTAATTACTTTGCCTAGGAAACAGTGTAGCGAATCTTGGCAACATTTGTAGAAAGCAAACTGCATCAGCAAAGAGGAAAAGTGGTCATAAATCAAAGCTCGGAGCTACATAGTCAGCACACTTCACAAATTGTCAGATTCGAGGAGGATCTTTACAGTAACGCTGCCATTCACCAACCATGGCCGATGAGTTCCACTTCACTTCTCCACTGGGGGAAGCAAGACAGACTCTTTGAAAAATGGTTTTATCACAGTAGAGAGGATATTTCCTGCATTTTGTTGTAGACATTTGTAAATGTAGCTGCTAAGGGAGAGAACATTGTGCAAATGCCGGGCTCTACACCTAGCAAGCAGAACACATTCAGCACATAACAGCTACACTACAATCATAATGTCTTTACTGGAACATAAACACGTGAGGGCATGAATATGGTAGATGAACTATGGAAAAGCTTTAACATTGAGATGTTTAGGTATATCTTTTTTAACGAGCAGTTTGATATAACCAGCTAGAAACAAAGCACTAAACTGAATTGACCTAAAATACCAGAGACATGGCATTTTATTGCCTGCTTCAGTCTTCTGCTCATTTAATTTCAGTGGTCAATCTCCACTACGTATCTGAGCAAGCTTTTAGCAGGTGGACTTTTTTAGGAGGATATAACTGCTCTATCTACTCAACCATAAAAGATAACTTAAAGTGGACCTATCATGCTATTTTTAGGCAATAGGTCTCAGATAAAAATATATACAAAACATGTCTATGAAGTGTTTTGCTCAAAATACCAAACAGATCACCCATACTAGCCATGACTCATATCCCTCCATTTCACTTCCTGTTTCAAAAGTGCTGATTTGGGGTATAAAGCTTTTTTTTAAAAAGAAAAAAAAAGGAGGGTGCTGAGCTCATGCGGGAGAATCTACCGGCAGATACTGCGGTGATGAAACGCCATAATGGATTATCAAGGATTATTCCTGAAACAGTATGGAGCTCAAAGGCTTTCTCCCTTGCCACAAGGTGAGTTCCTTTTTATTTCCTGCTTCTTCACACACATGCTCTGTGCAGTACAGGTTAGCTCTGAGTGTTAGCGATGCTAATGTAGACATGCACCGAACATATTAAGTCCAAAACAGTCGGGCATTGTTTCTGATAGCAACGTTTCTGATAGGGCCGTGGGTCCACATTTCGGATATTACGTCATATTGGACGCAAATCTGGATCAGCTCCGTTGTAGCCCCGTTTTTAGAGATTTGGGTACGGAGGAAAAAGACATATCTATGTATAAAAGACATCAAAAAGTGCATTTTGTATGATAGGTCCCCTTTAAATATTCCCATTTTGTAGTGTTTTTTTGTTAGCTAGCTGTTACTTCACCCTGAATAATCTGTACCCTGTTGATAGCCAAGGATGGCTATAAGATAAAACTTCCAAATGTCCACATTTAATCGAAGAGTAAGCAACTCTCCATCATACTCAAGCCAATGTTGTCAATGTAAAAGTAGGAGTGGACAAGTGAATGTGCCTCACTTCACACCGACACCATTGCTGTGTCAAAAGTAATTCCTCCGTTTGCCAGGAAGTCCTGATAACAGTGACCACTACCATTAGAGCATTTCCTACATGAACTTTTAATGGACCTGCCCCTCCCTCCCTCTAGTTTATTCATGAGCTCTGCCCTTTATGGCAGAGAGAGATGGAAAAACAGATACAAGGAGAGAGAATAAGACAAAGATGAGGCAAACTCACAAACCAGTAGCTCTAAAAACCGGTTCAAGTTCAAGATCGCTTACACTATTAGTAACACTTACGGAAATATAAAAAGTGACCCAAAAAAAAAATGCACATCTCTGATCCTAACATGTATAGCGCAGGCTGCTGCTACCCACCTCATATTATCTTGTCCCTTCCTTTAACAGTAGTTTCTGCGCTTGCCAGGGTCACACAGCGAGCTGCGACATCAAGTTGAAAAAGTTGAATCATCGTAAACTCTGAAAGCGGTGCCAAAAAGCTGCGTGCCTTCACTAGAGGCAGCAGCCCTCCCTGTCCTTGCAGCCAACCTTGGCAGCGGCTTCTCGCTGTCTAAAAGCTCCTAAAGTTTCACTCTTATTCACCTCAGCTTCTCAAACATAATACAGGAAGGTCTGTACACGGATCACCACTACCAGCACACAAGAGGAGGTTATCTTAAAAATGTGTCTGTGCATGTCTTTTTTTATCAGGCACTGTTGACAATGAATGGCAAACACTCCACTCGTTGCAGACATTTATAGATTAACTGGAAGGGACTTGTTCTCTTTTCTTTGGGAAGTGATTAGTCTTAGCTGAACAGTTTGGCAATGCCGGTACCATCCCTTGCCAATACATTTTTAAACAAGCACACGCACTATGCAATGCCTTCTTTGGCCTCGGTGCAGATTTATATTGATTACACATTACATCATTTACCCTAAAACAGAGACAGAACACTTCATGTTGTCTTTCTTGCCTCAGGTAAAAAGCCAAGGGCACAAAACAAGTCTATCACAAGCTGAGCTGCAAAATAGCTCCACAGACACTTCAGTGTGAATATTTAATACTAAGAATGTTTTTCAATCTTTCTAGATAAAAACACATCCCTCAAGTGCACACAGGGACTAATGATTATTATTGCATTTGATTAAAAGAGAGAATCCCAGATTGTCAGAATGCATTCAAAGCATTTGGACTTAAACCTCTGATCTCTATGGAGGATCCATGCTCTGCCTCCAGTTAGACTTCAGACAGTTTCTCTGGCCAATAACACATTTTACTCCCTTTCTCTGAAGGCCCTTTTTCCTCTTTCATTGCTCCAACAGGATCAATCAAGCGTGACTCGATCCTCATCTCCAGTCTTCTCCTTTCCTCCCCCCCCCCTGAATCAGCCTTACGATAAACAACAACAAAAAAGATATTCTGATTTGTAAGCACGTCTC
>NW_011338487.1:406798-410052 GCF_000735185.1 Notothenia coriiceps
TGCACCGAACATATTAAGTCCAAAACAGTCGGGCATTGTTTCTGATAGCAACGTTTCTGATAGGGCCGTGGGTCCACATTTCAGATATTACGTCATATCGGACGCAAATCTGGATCAGCTCCGTTGTAGCCCCGTTTTTAGAGATTTGGGTACGGAGGAAAAGAGAGAGGGTTTTATTTTCTGACGCTGCGTGAGTTCCCCGACACACCGGGGACGCATCTTTATGTATAAAAGACATCACAAAGTGCATTTTGCAATTATAGGTCCCCTTTAAGAGAAACATGTTTTGAGTATTCTTTGGTACTGAGATCTAACGTTGCAAAGTGAAGCGATTTGGTATATTAATAAAAGAAAACATTATTTCTGAGAGCATTTTTATCCTAATTTATAAATCCATAATCTCAGAGATTATCAGAGTATTTTCCTAGTCAAATTATCTTGTTTTTAATAAATATAAATGATTAATTGTAGATAAAATGTTGTTTCTCTCTCTAACAATATATTTTCTTGACAATTTGTGTTATTTTTCACGGAAATAAAAATGTTAATCTTCTGAGTTTTTTCTTGCAGTTTTATTATTACTTTAATCTCGGAGAATCTTCTCTTCCCCAATCCATAGTTTATTTCATGTTTACCTACAATGGTCCTAATATGGCATCATTTAAAATGAATTCCACTTTTACCAGCTGTACATTCAATGGATTAACATTATAACATTCTGCAATGAATACTTTTACTTTTGGTACTTTACATATACAGTATATATTTTTTAATGTAATTTTACTTAAGCGTGATTTTGATTGCAACATTCGATGAGAGTATGTCCACTCACTGTAGGAAGTGGAATACAAACACCACCTTCAAGCTGAAGACTCAGACCTTCTGTTGTGTCACACCGACCTTCAGTGGTAAAATCTTCAGGAGGTGTTTATCCACAGTGCAAATGTACGGAAACAGCTTCTCAGTGAAAGTGTGTGTGAAGGTGTGTATGTGTGTGCTAGTGTCAGGATCAGAGAATGAAAGCTTTCCTCTGTTCCAGTCCAGATTCACTCTGACCCTCTGCAGCTTCTTCCTGAATACGAGTTGAGAGGGTGGAGCAGGAAGTGACAGTGCTGAGTATTCACCTTCACCGAACCATAATGTCCACAATCCAGACCGTATGTCTCTCTTCCTCGGGACAGACTCTGCTAACACACCCAGAATCCACTCTCTACTGTCTCCAACCTCAACATCCCAGCTGTGAGAGCCTGAGTTAAAGCCCTCCGAGGCCAGGACACCGCAGAAAGCATCAAACCTCTCTGGATTATCAGGACGTTTCTGTCTCCCTCCTTCCATCACACTGGTCAGATCTTCAGACAGGATGAGTTCTGGATGAGCAGTGTTTGGGTCCAGAACAAGAGGGAAATAGGAGACCAGGTAGCTCATCTTGCTCCAGATGTTAAAGGTGAGGTTGCCCAGGTGTTTGGCCTCGTCTATCAGAGCTCCTGGGGGCAGCTGTGGATCCTCCAGCAGGGGGCGCTGCAGCCTCTCCACTGCAGCCTGGTAGTTGTTCAGGAAGGAGGCGTGGTCAGCTTTCATCTCTTCCTCTGTGGCCCTGAGTGTGTGTGAAAGAGCTGCTATCTCTCTGCTCACAGCCTCCATCTTCCCCTCCATCACCCGACTCTTCTGCTCCTCTTCCTCCCTCAGTGCAGCCATCCTGGCCCCCTCTTCCTCTTCTAGAAACTGGTGAAGCTTCTGAAATTGCTCCTTAATCTGCGTCTCTGTGCGTCTGGCCTGGACCTTCAGGTGTTCTGCTGTTCCATCAAACTCCTTTTTAGCCTTTTCAAAAGCATCTAACTTCTTCCTAAAGGGTTTCAGAGTGTTCTGAAGTTCCATCCTGTGTTGTCGCGCAGCTTCATCGATGGGTCTGAAGCTGTGGTTAATATGTTTTTCTGAATCTCTGCAGACGACACACACCGGCTGCCTATGGTCCAGACAGAAGAGTTTGAGTTTCTCAGAGTGCAGATTGCAGAGAGCCTCTGAAGCGTTCTCATCCCTCTCTCTTTGAAAGGCCTCACAGAGGTTCTTTAACACCAGGTTACAGGGAGGCTTTCCCCTCGATGACCTTCTCTTGCATAAAGGGCACTCACGTGTTATTTTCTCTCTCCACCAGTCCGTCAGACAGCCTCCACAGAAGCTGTGACTGCATGACAGGAGAACAGGGTCTCTAAAGATGTCCTGACAGACCGCACAGCAGAGATCCTCCTCTGATCTTGAAGCCATTCTCTCAGAGTGAAGCTGAACACAGCCAATTAAACAGGCCTCGCCTGTGCTTCCCTCCTTGCTGCAGTTACTTTCACTTTTAGTTTTTTTTCAGCTGTAAAAGTATTTTAAAGCTTAAAAATCCTTGCTGTAAACGTCCTCCCTCAGGTGAATCCACGGCTTTGTAATGAAGGCGAATGTTACCGTTCTACTGTCTGTCTGTCTGTCTGTCTGTCTGTCTGTCTGTCTGTCTGTCTGTCTGTCTGTACGTCTTTTCTCACTGAGAGTTAAACAGAAACAAACTAGTTTCCTGCTTCCTCTCAAGATTATGTAATATCAGGGGTGGAGCTTTACTGGTAGGTTTTAATAGAAAGGGAAGAAGAAACTCTTTTGAAATTCAGGAGTGGCTCTGAGAGCACCGGAGTTAGGGTTGCAAAATTCTGGGAATTTTCAAAGATGGAAACTTTCCACGGGAATAAACAGGAATAAACTGGGAATTTTCTAAATTGAAGGTTGGCTCTTCATAGGGAACTTCAATATAGTTGGGGAATGTATATTTTCGCATAATCTTGACTAAAACAAACAGATGCCATTCAACTTGGATATCCATAACATAGCACACTGCTTACTGCATGGCTATTGAGACCACACAAAGGTTCGCAACAGGCTCACAAATGTGAGAGTGGAAAAACTGGTTGGCATTCGGGCAAACCTAAGGCTCTCTGAGCCTGACACAGAGCTATCCTCAACAAGGCTGGACAGTGACACTGAAGAGGAAGAGGAAGAGTGTGATGTTGATGAGGCCCAGGAAGAGCCCATTGACTGAAAGGCTTTAGCAAAAATGCAGAGGATTGCTTGAAGGAAGATTTGCTTTTGTTTAATGGGACTTTGTGGAGGGAGAAGGGCTCTTTTCATTTAACATTTTGAATGGGACTTTGTGGGGGGATGCATTTTTGTTCATTTTTAACTCAACATTTAACTCAACATTCCTGTTTTCGTTCTCCAATTAAACA
>NW_011338487.1:410097-432779 GCF_000735185.1 Notothenia coriiceps
CTGGCTTTATCGTTGTTTTACCTCTTGTCCCCAAACGGTCACCTGCGTACAACTTGGAGGAGACCGAAGAACGTCGCTGGACGTAAGGGCTCGTGAATTCGTGAACACGGCTAGGTAGTGGTTAACTAGTCCTATTAGCTGTTTACTGTAGATAGAACGGTGTTAGGTTATAGTTTCCGAAGGGGTCCTGGTAATCTGTTTCTACCCCCACCACCCTTCTTCCTCCTTCTGACCTCTACTCTAGCGTCAGGGCTGCGACTAACTAAGGACACCTCGTTAACTTTGTTCCTTTTTCCCGGAAGTCTCTTTCCCTCATTTTACCAATCACCGGTCTCTTTGATAGCTTCAGATTGACTCCGTCCTCGTACCTAGGAGGTATCTTAGTCTGCCAAATCAGGTTTACGAACTTACGTAAGACTGTTTAGACCCTAAGAGAGAAAATTTAGTTTACGTTATTATTAGTAATCAGGGACACACGTGAACTCCCTACACAAAAATAGATCTTTCTAACTTTGTGTAAGAATCATAATTTATAAGTGTACTTCACAGACACCTCGATAAACGTCGAGTCGACACATCTAACAAAACACGGGACCGAAAATGGACTCTGTTCCTTTCTGTTGGTACTTCACAAGGCAGAGACAAAATCCCCATTTACTCATTACACATTAAGTTTTATATTTAGACGTGCTCCGGTTTCCTTCGTAACGTATCACGCCACACGAACAAATTTTTACATAACCGTTCCCTAGCCTATGCCGTAAACGGTTTGACAGTCGATTCTGAAAGTGAGGGTTCTTTTCTCTTGTTCAGGGAAGGTCATTTGAAAAAAAAGCTATATTTACAGCGTTGCTCCACCTCACAAACGGTAAGTAACAGATTGTCACCGGACTTTTTTTCCCTGTACGTGTCTGTCGTAAAAATTCTTATTGGAGAGAACTACACGACATCACCACTAGGCACATGTCGGAAGGACATAATAAAACTCCTTCGACTCCACTTATCTCACTTGAAATCCCTCTAAAAACTGTCGCTCTTCGGCCGAGCGGTTCCAACCGACCGTTCCTGGTCGTCCCGAGACGGAGATCACTTGTGCGTCGAATAAACCGTGGCGAAGTTCAAATGCCAGTATGGCAATTTGGAGAAAAATGAGGAAGGAGGAGAAGGTTCCTCCGCCCTCTCAAGCCAATATGTAAGATAAACAACTTGATATGAGCAACCATATGACCGTATTTCTCAGGGCAACTCCCTAAACATGAATCCATGAGGGTGTTCACTTTTCCTAGTAGTTTTCATAAGTGAGTATCACAATGCAGCTTACCACAACGGAGTGTCTATGTGACTCTTACGGTACGTCCACACAGCAGCGTTAAAAAAATCTTAACGCTTCTGCCCATTCACTTTGAATGGGGTGACGTCACTTTGCCTCACTTTTCGCCAAACTGCATTGTGGGAAGCGAAGCGGAGATTTCCAGGCATCTCAGGCTTCAAAAGTTGAGCAATGTTCAACTTTTGAATCTTCTGAAGCTTTCGGTTGAAGCGTCAGCCAATCAAATCATATGCCAGTAGAAGCTCTAGCCAATCAAACCGCTGCTTGTGTGTCAGGGGCGGGAGATTCATGTGATTGGTTGTTGGTCGAGCTTCCGACACGCCCGCCGGCAAGCTTTTTCCGAAGCCGCTGTGTGGACGTACCGTTAAACGCCCCTGTGCAGCTACCCTGAAAGAATGCTACTGCAATTAAATGTCATTAATAAATTCACTTAAAGTGGAAGTAGTCTGTAACTACATCAATCTGTTGGAAAAGTATTTCCTGGGAGTGCTCCAACTCCAACACATACATACTTATATTGTGGATACATATATGATATTATACATATGGATATGGATATGGATATTATATGGATATGGATATTATACACATCCATACTCCAACTCCAACTCAGTGCATCTTTCAATATCTTGTAAAAGGTAGTATCTTCCCATCACTAATGGGTAACTACACCAGGCACCAATTTCTGCACCATCAGCTTTCTATCAGCATACGCTACAGATCCCTCTTCACGTTACTGCCAGAAGGCAAAGCAGCTGTTTTAGGGACGGGGACATTATTTAACGGATTCAGATGAAAATTTTGATACATTAAATTTGAATCATTTCAGAATAAAGTTTCAGCCATGGAATAAATAAATACAAATATAAACGAACTAAAGATTAAAACTAAAAACCTTCCATTACATTGCAAGGTGGTTTTCTAGCTATNTGGTTGTTGGTCGAGCTTCCGACACACCCGCCGGCAAGCTTTTTCCGAAGCCGCTGTGTGGACGTACCGTTAAACGCCCCTGTGCAGCTACCCTGAAAGAATGCTACTGCAATTAAATGTCATTAATAAATTCACTTAAAGTGGAAGTAGTCTGTAACTTCATCAATCTGTTGGAAAAGTATTTCCTGGGAGTGCTAAACTCCAACTCAGTGCATCTTTCAATATCTTGTAAAAGGTAGTATCTTCCCATCACTAATGGGTAACTACACCAGGCACCATCAGCTTTCTATCAGCATACGCTACAGATCCCTCTTCACGTTACCGCCAGAAGGCAAAGCAGCTGTTTTAGGGACGGGGACATTATTTAACGGATTCAGATGAAAATGTTGATACAAATATAAATGAACTAAAGATTAAAACTAAAAACCTACCATGTCCTTGCAAGGTGGTTTTCTAGCTATGTTTTAATTGCTTTTTAAAGTTCATGTTTAGTTTACTCCCTGTATATGAGTCACTCTATAAACCCATTTTCATTTGATAAATTGAAGAATAAACATTAGCCTTGTCAGAGCAGATGAAGCCAGCTTTTAAATGAATTGAGAGGTTATTGATGGGGAGGTATTATTCCTTTGAGAGGTAGAAAGAGGAAACAAACAGGATGAATCCATCAGACTGCTTTGTATTTGCTCGGTTCTAATTATCAAATGGGATCATAAAGTCGGACATTTCAGAAGCTTTTCTGCGTTTTCTTTGGGTTGCGTGTGTATGTGTGCCCTGCTGACATCTCATTTTTTCTTTCCACACAGGGTGCCTCTCACACACAGGTACACACATACAGGCTTCACAAACTTTGCTACCTCGTGCAGTTCTGCAGTGCCCGAGTCAGCCAAATCATAGTAGGATACTAACGTTGTTGGCAGATCATAGTGTGACCTACTGTGTCAGTATACAGGGTATGCCTAACTAAGCTTTAACATATAAAAAGGTATGCAATAAGGTAGAAAACGTGTTAGCTTAGCATCACATGGTGTGGCAATAAAGTAACCCTCCCAAACAATTACATCTAAAGCCGTCTCTTCCTATATATTCTTCATCGGGACATTAATTAAAGCACAAATGTGTTTTCTCTCCACTAGCCAGGAAAGCACTCAAACCCTACCAACAGTTTCTCTATCCTGAAGTATACAACAAACTCTAGATTAATGAGGGCGAGATCCTGAAAACGCAGCTCCCCATCTGCGAGAGTAAAAGGTATAACGAGGTAAAGCACTAAAGGGTGTCAGATCTTAACAAAGCAAGCATCAGTAGCAGCAATCATTTCCCGTGTTACTCCAAATGGTTTTGCTGTACCATCAAGATGAGTTATCCCAGCTTTGATTTCTGCAAAGCTCAGGCTCTTTCCTCATCAGGAAGGACTGTAAAGCTCTATGGTGGCTATCTCTCACTTCCAACTGCTAAACATTTGTAATTAAAAAGTTGAAATCACTTCAAATTGTTTGGATACAGCAAAGAGAGGTGATGGGACTCACTTTCTCAGATGCTCGTGCTCCTTTAGGAACAGCTCTGTTCTTCTGTTGTTGACCCCGGAGCCACTCTTGTATGTCCTAAAAAGGGAATGTAGACACTTCGGTTAAAACAACAGTCACTTTTGATAAGGTCACATATCAAAGAAAGCTTTGCAACAATTTAGTCTCATTTCTGACATGTCAACCAACATTAGAACGGCAATTCTCAGCATTCAGCCCATGACAACATTACAGTATATCATCCAAGTCAAATGTGATCCAGAACTCAGTTACCTCTTAGGGTTGTAAAAACATGCTTACATTTAGCTGACAGTAAACAGCCTTGAGCGTGAAGTTTTTCCATATTTCACCCCATTTAGTTTTTCATCACCACCTCAGCATTTTTCTTTCCTTCATCCACAGTCAAAAGATCAAGGGGTAAAAATAGTTTGCTAGTTTATTTTTGCAAAGTGTGTCTATGCCAGCTTTTTTAATTTGCCTGTCTCACTAGCATTAGAGACCTGCCTGCAGTGTGAAAGTCGTGCTCATCTTAGTGGTGAAGCTTTAACGGTATACGTACACACAAACAGAAAACACTGGTTGCACCCTGGGACTGCTTATTATTTGACTCTTCATTGATATATTTAATCTGATCCACTGACAAAAGGGACAGATTTGTATCGAATAGCAGTCGGCGCCAATGCTGCTGCCTTTACTGCTTAACGGAAAAAGCTCTTCCATTTAACTCGGATATCCCGAGCTGGGAATGACGTCACAGCCGAGTTCACTAGGTCTGAGTAGATAGTCGAAAACCTGTACGCTTTGTTGGGTTAGGGTTAGGGTTAGGAACATACCAGTTGATAACCACTATTATTATTACACCCCAGTATTCTTTGCAGATACGAACCCTAGGGCGACATAAAGTTGTACAGTACTGTGTGTATGACTGATTTAATGAGGCACAAAAACATCAAGTGAGTTTGTAGTAAAAAGAAAATATATATCACAGATCTGCATGCCAGAAAAAAAAGCTAAAAAAGCCAAACTGGAGAGACGTAAAGAGCCGAAGGAGAAACCCGGCCTGACTTTAATCCATGCAAGACATTATCTAAATGGCATTATTTATGTAAGAGACCCCTGATTCCATTTGATAGCCCCATACCATGTCAGGTTAATACAAGAGCAGAAATAAAAGAACTGTGCTCTATGACTAAGCTATCTGGTAGCAAAGCAAAGTTAATGGACGGGTTGTTATACCACCCACAGAGCAAACACATCACACCCATTCTCTTTCGCTTAATGCACCACTTGCTACCAGCACCGCTGAACAGCTGACTCCCAGTGCTCTCCGGGGTTTCTGGTCGTTTAACACAGCCCCACCCTCCTGTTGGGCGACAACGAGATAAAGAGCAGAGGAGGAGGGGGAACTGTGAAACATAATGCACACTTACCATAAACATCCTTCCCCACCCAGAAGTCCAAGAACAAATGTGCCTACTTCATGCCATGTGCGCCATCCAAAGTTGGTGCACACACACAACACACAACACACTGACTTGAGCCCAATCTGGCCGCCCCCCCCAGCAAAGCCTTTGTGAGGCTGGATCTGCCTTCACTGACAGCTAGCTTCATCACTCCAGCAAGGCCTTTTAAAAAGGGCACTCATGTAAATCCCAAGCAAGCGGTCATTGTTGTTGCTGACATTTAGAATCAAAGCAGGAGAAGAGGAAGCATGACGTCTGGGCTCAGCTCTGCTACAAGTCACTGTTATGAATGGTGTATGTTTCGCTGACAGTCTCCAAGCATAGTGAAAGATATCGACACCGCTTTTGACAAAATTACATATTGCTCATTTATTCTCTTGCATAACTGAGACAGTGTGCACTGTTTATTTTAATCAGTATTGATTTTTTGTGTGTGCAGTGTAAACAACCTTGATACACTTCAAAATCTACAGTTAACAGCGTCCTGGCTGGGTTTACTCCATGCCCAAGATCTCTACTGCCCTCTACCCGACGAAAGGGTAACAAAAAGCTCAGCTGTAGCAGAAACATTGATCGATGGATCAATGGCATTAAAACACCTACATTTCAGAAAGAATTGATATTACCAATTTGCTCTTGCAACACAACTCAATTCACAATATACTACTATCAGAATCAGGTTTATTGCCAGGTAGGTTCACACATACGAGGAATTTGACTTGATGTCATGGTGCATACATAAAATATAAAACAAAAAATCTCCATATAAAACAAGAAATGTTTAAGGACACTGTAATAAAATCTAGTTAAATTGCAATAAAATAAAGCAGTAATTTACAGCGAAATGGAATGCAATGAATAATATAAATATAGAATATGAAATATGAAATAAGAATACGCGCAGTAAGCAGTATTTGAACATTGTGTGCATTAATGTAATGCATATAGAGTCTACGTTGTGTCAGTGGGGGCGAGAGGTTTTGGTCCTGATGAAGCGCAGCCTCCTGCCAGAGGGGAGGGGGGTGAACAGTTTGTGTCCAAGGTGGCAGGGGTCAGCCACTATGTGACTAACCTTGACTATCTACCTTACAAGCAACATTATAATAATAATAATAATAATAATAATAATAATAATAGTAATAATAATACATTTTAATTATTTAGCGCTTTTCCTGGTGCTCAAAGCGCTTAAGTCGTCATTATGGTGCACGTTTTAAACTAAGTTGAAACAAAACAATCTCAGGCTTACTGGGTCATTGCTTCTGTGATGTGAATGTTTGAAGTCATTATTTTTCTCACTGCAATCTTTTAGTGTTTTGGACAACACTAGAGTAAACTTGGATAAAGATGTGATCATTGATTTTTTTCTCTCTGAAAAGATCAGATTGAGATGTGTTATTGATACCAAGTGAGCCCACAGCTTGTTATTCCTCACAAGCAGCATCGCAGTTCAACAGACCAAGTCTTGGAATATAATAAGCTAACCCCCCAGCTGTCCAGGATCAATTGCCGTCATATATTCTCAAGCTATAAAGCAGCCATATCACTTTCCCATGCCCCATCAGCAAAGGTCAATGGGGAAGTAATGGGCAAATTGCTCTTTAAAGGAAATTGTTTTATGTAAAGCTTGACTCGGCATCTTATTGTGCTGTGCCACAACACAAGCGGTTGTAATCCCCCTACCTGTAGGCGCAGACAGTTCCCTCATTAGCAGCTCCAGGGCACATTATTCATCGTTAGCCTGAGCAATGGGTCAACAACACTGGCTCCTTTTTATGCATTGGATTCATCAAGAGTCCGCCTATTAGCAACGTCAGCGGCCCTCCTTGGTAATGTGATTTTATGGGAATATCGAGGGAACTGTTGCATGTAGTGCTGACCTCACTGGATGGTACTAACCGAGTAGATGTTCAGGTAATATGTGATCGCTAATGTGCATCATGAATTCTAATTATCATTAGAGATTAAAGGCTTGGTGTTGTATTGATAACATTAGTTTAAAAATAGGGTAACTTGAAGAATACAATTAGGCCTGAAATAGGAGATAATGCACTTTCACAACAAATGATGTAATGGTTGATGTATAAAGAAAGAGAACCATTGAGGGGAAAGTGTGTTCCTCTTCAACAACAATTTTTTCATCATCTTCTTCCTCATTATAAAATTGGACCATTGTACTTGAACAAACAGCAAATGTATTGCATTAAGTAGCATCATGCCAATACATGCTGCATTATCTATAAGAAACACGAAGGCAGCCTGCACAGTCAGTAGTTAGTTATATGTCCTCAAATCCAATGTATACAAGTCTATAGCCTTTTCCAAACCAAGTTCCAGGTCATTGATATAAATCAAAATACATCATCAGCAGACTCATGTGATTAGTTTTGCATTTACAACACAGCCATAAGGGTTTGTCTAAAATGTTCTGAGGTGGGAAATTCGCAGATCAGAATTCCCTAAAAATCGATCTCTGCTCCGATTCACTCATGACCGCACACAGGAAATGTTCCTGGATATCGATAGACTGCATGAGGGAAAGGGAATTGTGATTACACCGGTGTAACATTTTACCTTTAAAAACCAATGCGAATTGAAGTTATCGAATTATAAAGAAATAATGACCACTGACTAATGACTGTGTGAGAGCTTAATGAGAAAGGGCTATGATGTTAAGTGACTCTGAGGCTTATGTATGACTGTGTTAGGCATCCAGAGACTATCTGCATACTAGACGGATGGAAAGGAATCAATATGAATCCTGCAGTGCTCCCCGTATGCTCACTGCTGCGCCTCACAGATCAATAAACCATTACCAAAAAAAACGACAAGAGTCATGGTCTGGGGGAGCTTCCACCTCATTTCTATACACTCACTGAGCCAATCTGAGCAGAGGACACACTTTCTCAATACAAGGCCGGAGAGACCAGGAATCGCCTTAGCTTTTAATGGCCAACATTTTTCAAGAATGTGCCAAGTGGAAGTCAAGGTTCAACTATCCCTCAAAGGAATAAGGTCTACAACATAAAAACACTGAATAATGCTCGGTCGTTTCTATTCCTCTGCATCCACTAAGATCAAAGACAAATAAATTCATGATATGACAATATTATAACTGCAACTTTTTTACTGCAATGCCAATAACAGTCTTTGTTTACCTCGAACAGGGCAGGGCAATATATCAATATTATATGTATATCTTGATATGAGACAATAGAAAGTTTGAGATAATATTTATCATTTCATAATACCCACATATCTGAAGATTATTTATCAAAACTGTCATGTGTAAATAATGTGTCAGCACCAATTCTACGTTATCGATACTGAGGTATAAAAAAAAAGGGGTATTTTCTCCGTAATGCCAAGAACTAACCACGAGCAGTCGATATATTGAAGTTATCGATATTTCTGTGAAAACAGTGTGAATAATAATAAACTACAGAATCATTTTATATTAGCTGCTGATCTAACTAATAAGATAAGAGATAAGATCGAACTTTATTTATCCCCGTTGGGAAATTCAGGCGTTTATAGCAGCAACAGGTTCAGAGTGAAAAACAGGATTCAAACAAGTAAACAAAAGATAAAATACAATAGAAATAAAAATAATAATAAAAACATTTAAAAAATGAAGTAACTGTTGAAACAGATATCACGGTAAAACGTTTGTCATTTGAATGGACATACATAATAATAAGGTGGTGTGACTGTGTACTCACTCAATGTCTTTCCTGACAGACCCCAGCAGGTCTTCTCTTTCCCGAATGGCCAAGAAGTTGCCTTTGGTTTTGTGGAATTCATGTGTGTAATCCTGCGTAGGAAACAAAGCAAAGGGGGAAATGAAAAAGGGAGGAAGAAGAACAAAGTGCAAACACCAAGAGCAGAGAATGAAAAATATGTGTGTGCTTCAGAAAACTGTCATGTTCTGCAGGGAATTGAGTTAAGGTTATTCACATAGGAGACATGACATAAAACATGTGAAGAATAATACATAAAGAGTATAAATTAGAAAAAGAGGAAGGAAAGCTAATTAAGAAGGAGAGGGCCAACCTGTAGGATGTCTCTGTGTCTCTGGAGCGTGTGCATGAGTGCGGCATTGAGAGAAGTTGAACCCGGGGTATTAGTGTACTCCGCCATCTTGTCATTCACTGCAGTCAGCTGACAGAGAGATGCAAAATGAATGGAAATCACATCAGAGCAACCTTAAGGTAAAGTCTTGCACAGAAACCCCGCACAACATGGCAGATAGGCAAAACTTAAACAACACTGCGAAAATGTACACTTTAATTAAAGTGATTTCTTTCATGCCAAATGAAACATCTCTTTAAAATGGACACTGTATTGTTAAATTATCTTCTGTTTATATAGCTTGTTGTTTGCAGAGTCTGCCTTTTTAAATGTCCCAGGGGAAAGGGAATCATGTACCTTAAATTCAGATTTTAACCAAGTCACAGTTCATCATTCTACGGTGCAATGCAAACCATGTGAAGAAGTGGAGAATGGCTCCTGCTCTTTCCTTCATTAAGACAAGGACCTTGGCATAAATCCAGGGCTGTCCTTATGTTCTTTTTTTGCATGGGCCAGTGGTTCAGGAGAATTGACTCACTTTGGACAGCAGCTGTTCGATCTCCACTGACATGGTATCAAACATCCTGTCCTGGGTGGAGTTGTTTAGCAAAGGGGTGGTGTCTGACCTTCAGGAGGAAAAACCAAGAAATGACACCTATCAGGAAAACGACTTTCAAGTATTTTGTTTGTGCTACCTTTTCAAAATGTTGTAAGTAAGTGTTTTATAAATGTAGTATCTGAACATTACACCGTATATGTATATTGATTACTGAGTTGTAGCACTGATTAAATGATGCAGTGACAAAGGTTTAGCACCAAAAGTAGATATAAAGTCAATAATAAAGTGGTTTTAAAAGGTTAAGCAAATGTAAATGATGTGCCGCAAAAAGAAAATAAATGTTGAATTAGAAATTACACAGTGAACTTAAATTATGGCTGTTCATGTAAAATCCAACACAATTCACATTTCAAACCCCTGTATACTACTGTATCCATAGTGTGATTGAACCACTTGAATAAGAAATAGAATGATTATTATTGTTGCTATTTTATGTTTTGTATTAATGTGCAATATCAGCAGTTATGTGCAATATCATATCCTGTACAATATGTTTTAGATTATATGTGCAATATTTTTGTATTCAATAATAATTCAGTGTTTTTTAACTGTTTGCTGTATTCTGCACGTTCTCTTGTTGTTGCAATGTCCCTTTGCCGCTGTAACACTGCAGATTATAAGGAATATCTTATCTTATCTTCCTTGAAGTAGTTAGTTAGCTATGTCTCCAGGTAAGATACCTTTGTCTCACAACCTAAACTACTTAACATCCCATGACCTGTACGACTAAGAAAACGTAGGAGAAGTCTTTAGCTTCAGTCGCTTGTTAGTTCTGCATGTGTGGCGGATCTTACGTCTCTCCTCGACGTCCATCCCTGGAGCTGCTGTAGCTGGTGCACAGTTTACTGAAGGACACCAACTTCAGGTCGAGTTCATTCTCCAACTGACGGGCCTGCTTTCGCAGATCTGTAACAAAGACACACACAGCGAAAGAATAACACATTTAAAAGTTTAACAACAGTACAGTTTAGTCTGTTGCCACCAGTGGAGTGAAGTAGTAACTAAATAGATGTACTCAAGTACTGCACTGAATTACAAATGTGAGGTTCTAGTACTTTGCTTGAGTCTTTCAATATGTTGCTACTGTGTACTTCTACTCCACTACAACTCAGAGGTAAATCTTGTACTTTTACTCAATTACATGTATTGAATACCTTTAGTTACTTTGCAGATTCGGATTAATGATGTGAATTATAATCAATACTTAAGTAAGACTTTAGTTACACCTGGAGTAAATTCACAAGATACTCTGCAGAATACAAAGTATTTCAAACTCACCTTTGCCAGCTTTGATAACACTCTAATGGATCAATAATTATAATCAAAAGCATACAATATATATTATCTGAAATGGACCAATCTGCATAATGAGTACTTTTTACTTTTGGTACTTAGTAACTATATTTTGATGCCAATACTTTTGTACTTTTGCTTGAATAACATTTTGATTGGAGCTTTTACTTGCAACAGTGTATTCCTACATTCTGGTACTTATACTTTTACTTAAGTACATGACCTGAGTACTTCTTCCACCTCTGGTTGCAACAGCCAAAGCCAACGATAACGCCATTACAGCACCGGTTCTGAACTTGTACCATTAAAGTGAGATAAAAAAGCTGACTTATATAAAACTAGGGGGAGAAGGGGAAAAGGTTTCTTGCAATACAGTATGTTCAGCTAATGGTTATAATATCGGACAACCGTCTCTCACATTGTCAAGTTGATAAACACCTTGATGCAAATTGCGATATGTTAGCTAGCTTGTTGGGTGCTAGTCGTTGTAGGGAAACACACGTATGTGTTTAAAAACGGATATGAGTCAACTCCGCCGACAGTGACAATAGCAAATGAAACGTTAACATTGTTGGATGCTATACTAGATGTTGTCGTACACTGTGATTTTTTAAATCGAGTGTGGTTTCTTCCCTTACCTTCCCAGTAGCTGCTGCCTCCTATCCCTGCCATCTTTGTTGTGCTGCTACGTCACCGAGTTCCGGCCTGGGCACGTCACGTGTCAGAAGAAGACGTTCCACTTACAAAACAAAGAGGAGAGTTTTTACCACCCTCAGCAGAGTCTGTTAGGCGACACACTTCACAGGCTCCACAGGCTCCACATGTACCAGTCCACAGTCCACCAGCCCCAACATAAAGCGCCGCCTAGAGGCCTTTTGGGGCTTCCACACAAGTTTCATCAGTCACAGATTTATTTTATTTTTACTTGAAATCCCAACATATAGGAAACAATGTTGAGAATGCAGCTACACACTGCATTGTATATGCACACTGTCAAATTTGCCGGACAATCTTCAGTTATATGTTCCTATTTTTTGAACTACCCAACAACATAACATAAAACTGTGCAATGTGTACTTATATACTAGGAAATATTGTATTTACATCTGTCATCCTGCAGCTTCTTCATTACTTTCTACTTGTTTCACTTGTGTTTTCATAATGCTGCTACTTACCTTTTTATACTTGAAATGTGTAATTATTCTAATTATTTTTTATAATATAAGTGCTCACTTTACTAAATACTGTCCACTTTACTAAATACTGTTTTTATTTTGTCTATCAGTAGTACAGTCTTTTTGCTGTAACAATGTAAATAAAGGATTTACGTTGTGTAAAAAAAAGATGAATACTAACATTTTGTGTATGCATGACCTGGCACATATAGCATTGCCCAGTTGGTTCAAAGAACAAAATTCCAGGACATAGGTTTCTGTATTTTGTAATATTTGGCTATTTAAAAAAGGTGTATTGATTGATTTATAAGCTTAAATAACCATGGTGAACTGTATGTTCACTTTTTTTATGCATCACACCTTCCCAATGTGGCCTCTTCATTCTCCTCTCCTAAAATTACTCGAATATCAACATCTTAAATTACGACCTGTTAGACCTTCTAGGTCACAGCGATCCCCAATCTCCCAGTTAAGATTAGCACAATACCACACAAAATCAAGAGACACGATGTGTTTTATTTGTGTTTTGAGTTTTTATGTTAGCATGTCATGATCACACAGAGGTTTTTATAATTATTGTTGCTGTGTGTAGATTCACGGTTAACATGAATGTATTTATTCATTCATTTATTTTCCCCATTCACAATTGCAAACATTATTTACAGTTGATTTCAGTCTATATAAAATCTTCACACCAACAATGCATGACGGACACGCGCAACGTTCAAAAATTCAGACACACGCATTGAAAGACTCAGAATAAGAAAGAAAAATAATACAAATCGGTCTCTCTACACACATCAGTTTAAACGTTACTGATGACAGCTGCATCTGATAAAAGTAAAGAAGGAAATAATCTCTTCTCAAAGTAACTGAAAATCAAGGCAAAATGAAAAAGGGTGTGTTTCTTTGAAAACATTTCATGGAAAACATGCATGGCATCACCAATCTCACAGCCATCGGATTTTAATGATCAAGTGCCATGTTGGGCATTTCAGCTCATGATAACCAACAGTTATACTTTTTTTCTTTTTCAATTAACTGTCCACTTGTATATCGGCAAACAAACCTGCTTCCTTGTTGAGTCCATATAACCTAATAAAAAAAAATGTCCTCCGCCTCTTCAATATGTGAGAGAAATGGCATATGACTGCATTATCATTTTGCACCAGACTACATTGTTCTTTAACACCAATAAGGCAGTCTGTTGGTAACCTCTTTTTCAGAGTACCTGACCATTTTCTGATGGGGAATCTCTAACAGTGCATATTATATTTACACATGATAGGTATGTATGGAGTAAACTTATGTATGAAAAGGTCTCAACTAATTTGCTTGCTTTTTCGCAGCTTTCAACCACATTGGTATGACTACAGGTTTGGAAAACTTGATTTTCTTTGCACCAGACCTTTAGATCATGCAGAATTGTTTGCCCTGATGTTGATGCATAGACGGTGATCAGTAATGATGGACAAACCTATGAACTTTGCACTCCAAAGTAATGTTTAGTGGAGGAATAAAAAACAAAACACAAATGAAAACAGAATCGATAGTCCTTATAATGAAACAAAGTGAGAATGTGTCAAAAAAGGGCACACTCAACATACAATGTCCAGACACATCCTAAACCTTTAGTTAAAACAACAAAAAACAGAAACACAAATACATTCTTTTTTTTATGATTACATATTTAGAGTATCATTTGTTGCTATCCTCAGCCAATGATATGGGACGATCTTTGCTTTCCATTTAGTGCAAGTGACCTCCATGCATACGTGAGAGCACGACACACTTACTGGGCAGGTTTCATTCAAGCATTTCATTGGTAACAGACTCTCCTTGAAGGTTTAAAGCTTTTCAGAAGATCGCCCATGGTAATGGCTCTGGCCACAACATTGACTCGCTGGAAAAATACAACACCACTGAACCCAGGCAAGGGCAGGCAAGAGTCACCTGTGCAGAAACAGTGCAACACTGGAATTCAGCAATCTTTTATTCAGAAGTGATCTCTTTTCATACCACCTGAGTATAGGATGGATCAAATATAAGTTATGTTGCTGCTTTCGGTCACATACTACAGCCCGACCAGACTTTAAACTTTACAGAAGCCAAGGCACAGTGTTGGATTCAGTCTCCAAAAGGCTTGGACACTTACTGTACATGTGGCAATGGTTTCTTTGATAAAGGAAACATGATTTCTAATTGTATAGCAAAAGCAGTATTGAAAGTTATGCATGAAAACATTGGGGAGATTGTGTTGGATGAATCACTTCCATCCAGAGTGTATTACATATCTAAATTGGGGTGTATTTGGACTCCTCGGCTGGAATTCCTTAGGTAGGCAGGACAAGTTGTGGTAAATTATTACTCATGTGGCTCGGAAATGAAAATGCGGTAAAACTCAAAACTTATGAAAAGGACGGACGGGGGTCACAGTGGACCAAACCTTCAGTAATCTCACCCTCTTTTTATGACCTTCTCTTTGTCCTGATCCAGTCAGGTAGAAAGGGGGGAACACCTCCGTCCAGACACCAGCAGGATGCTCTTAAAGAAATAATTTAGTAGCACTAATAACTGAGTGAGTCTTTAGCGCTTGTTGGTATAATAGAACAAAGTGTCTTTATCACTCTCATCTCCTTCATAAAGGGAGACAGAGATTCTATCTGGACTTCAACCTGTTCCTTGTTGGTTACATTTAAGGGGAGATCAAAATAAAATACTGTGTAATCGTTCTCAGATTTTGTTGGCGTACAGTGTGTCTTCCTCGCTTTCACTCTCATCCTGAAACTCGTGGGCAAGCAACGACTTCTTGGAGCCCATGGAGGTGAGCCGGATCTCATCGTCGTAATCATCTCGGTGCTGTCGCAAGCGATGGAAGCCATCTTTTTGACGATTAGACTTGGCTGCGCACACACACCAGATGATGCACGCCGTCACTACCAACGCTGTCATGGAGGCCGCTGCGAGGAGGAAGAGAAACACACAACTCAGAATGTCTGCTTACCATATTTAGTTTCTAAATGAAATAACATTTTTTTTTAAAAAGGCAAAAATACTCCACTAAAAAGCAGAAAATTAGTTGTATTGTATATTTCCCAATACAATATCAGAAAGTAATTATGTTATTGATTGCATGTTGTTTGTGTTAAAGACAAAAAAAGTAAAATACAAGATGAAGTTTTGAGACTTATCACTAGCAAGTTGCTTCAAAAGAGCTACAAGGCATGGTAACTAGTAAAACGTTTTTTTAGGATTAATTTAAATCAAAACATTAGACTGCAGGTTGGAATGCAATTTAGCACATTTAAAGAAACCAAAATACAAAAATGATATTGTTTGTTTTAAATGTGGACGGGTCACATAATGCATAAAAGTCAACACAGGTTAAAGTGTATTGCTTACCTGCACTGGCCACCACAAACTCTCTGGGCAGGCCAAAGATGTTGTTGTCCATGTCGAACTCAATAATGAGGGAGGTAGCAGCTTCATAGGAAGACACCACCACCTGAAATACAGCAACACAAAATAACACAGCTGTTTTTACTTAGGCTGTGGTAGCTTCTGAATAGAAACTGCTCTACTAACTTTACATCCCAACAAACTTTTCACAAGATTACAAATGCAACATCTACCACATCATCTCATCCATCTTGCTGTTTCTCCAAACGGCTACAGCTCCCTACAGAGTGGGGAGGTTGATTAGCCAATTAGCACACCCCGTTTGCAGGTGTGGCCGCTCAGTTTAATCTGGTGCAGGTTGTGTGGTCATTCTAAAATAGGTTCTGTGTGGGTGTGCTGGCTCATAAATATCCTAAATCAAACCTTCCTTCTGAGAGGTCGATTTCAGAATTCACTTTCTGACTTTTCTCCACAGTGAGGGTAAAGTGTCACTCATTTATTCAGTGTCATATATAATTACATCTAAAATAAATGGGAGATCTAGGCTCAAAGCAGAAGAAAGACGGAGTTCAAACAGTGGGGCTTCAGACCTGACTCAGTAATGCCTGAACGAACTCCAAATGAGTTGTTGTCAAAAAGTAAGTGTTCCTCTTTATCCTTTTTGTTTCTTTACCAATATCGTTTGTTTGCTAGCTTTCTGACAGTATCACACACACAGAGCTCCTGAATCACTCAAACTAATATCACTTCTTTCAGAGGAATGAAATGCGTCCCTATGGCCTAAGGAGGAGTATTCGATGTCCTCAGAAATATGGGGAGACGACTAAAGAGAGGAAATACATGGTGGCCCCAGCTACTCATTTGGACTGTCTGTGTGAGCAGAGTGAAGCAGACCCCCAGAAACCCCTGGATGACAGATATATAAGAAACGCTGCCGTTCTTCCTGATTTCAATCTGCCCCACAGAGGCCTCACTGAAGAAGAGAAGACCTCCGTCAGCGTGTCAAACACCCAGCCGGGCCCTCTGATGATCCACGGCTTCACAGTGCCAGAGTTCCAGCAGACGTATCGCTCCGTGGTGGACCCTCTGCTCTTCAGGCCCTGCGGGAAGCTCGCAGCCTACAGTCTGGAGCGGGGCCGTAACATAAAGGACCGTCTGTTCCAAGAGCTGGCCTACCCCACACTTCAAATCTCAGAGCAGCAAAATGGAAAGCTGGAGGTGATGGAGAGGTTTTGTGTGCTCCGCCCGACACCTTTCATAGATATTGAAAGTAACGGGGAACCTCAGTGATATCCTCCTGCTGAGTTTTGTGTGATTATGAGAAATGCTCTTTCCTGTTGTGAGCCATCATTTTTCTTTTTATGTCACTTGATACTTTATTTATTAAGATTTAGTTTTCCTTGAAAAGTTGTGGCAGATGGATTGATATCTAAAATGTGTGTTGAAAAAATTTAAATTGTTTGACATTTACAATAAAGCTCCTCTTTAAAGCATTTTCAAAAAATACAAACAATGCAAGACCAATTAAACCAACATCTGTGAATGCTGTATTTTTTTTGGGGTGGGGGGGCTTTATCTATCTGCCTAAAGTAAGTCCAGGGTTCTCAAAAGCACTTATTTGTTATGAGCATTATCATCCCCTGATCTAAAAACTGTTAATGTTTAATAATGTAAACTAATCCAAAGGCCAAGGACATGTTTCTGTAAGCTTAAAAAGTGATCATAATGGAACATATTCATTAGAAGCTTTAACCTTTAGAGAACTAAAGTTACTAAAAGGCCTCTGAAGGGTTCAGGTTATACTTCTTAATATCAGCACTCTACATGTGCAGTAGATCTAGGGAAAAGTGTACAAACTAAGAAAGTACACAAGAATGAGTCAAACTAAACTACATCAAAAGTCCTTAGTCAACCAATGCAATATTTGTTAAATAAATTGAGTGGAAGAAATACAATTGGTATCCAAGCCATTCATTTGGCTCCATCTAGTGGCCACTTGGAATTGGCGTTATTCCAATCTAGTCATTTGCCTTAAAAGCTAGTACATTCCTAGAAGGCGTAATGCAGGATATTTATAGAACAGCGTACCTCTTTACGTTGTTGTTGGTAGCCATCAGCAACGGCTTCGATGTTGTGGCTGCCAGGAGCCAGCAGAGCGTGAAAGTAGCCCCCCTCTGTAGTAAAGACCCTCACTCCACCATTCAGCACAATGATCGCCCCAACAATAGGCTTTCCACTCTTGTCCCTCACAACGCCACGCACCCCTTTATGGACCTGGGTGGGGAACAAATGGAGGGCAAATTAAGGCTGTATGATGATGAAGGAAATAATAATCATAAATCTTAAATCCTTGATTTATATTAGTATGTCTTAATACTTGTTTAAAGCTGGAGCACTAAATACATTGCAAGTTTACATACTGCTGCATAACTTTCAGAATATATATGTAACCTAAAATCCTTATCAAAAAGTGAACAAAGGCGTAGAAGTTGTTATACGATTGTTAAAAATCGACAAAAACAATGGTAAACAAGTCCATAAAACTTCTGTGTTTTGCTGATAAAATCTTGCGTCATACCTCCACCAACATGCTAAGGAGAGGCTTCTTGTTCTCCGCCCAGAGTGTGGCCAGCTGCTCAGCAGGAGGGAACAAACAGCAGCCACTATACACCGTGATCTCTGGACAGTGGCCAAAGTCCATGCTGAAGTCCTGGGAGGACACAAATACACACAATAATACTTTAGACAGTACTGTGGTAGAATCCTATTTCAGGATTTGCTTTAACTTTTCTGTTATTTGACATATCTCCAAAGTAATATAATGTAAAATAGTAACTGTTCAAAAAGCTGTCAATACATAAACATTTTGTAAAAAGTCCCCAAATGTAAGTTCTAAAGAAAGTACTAAGAAACTGCTATTACAGAAACTGGGGTGGAGAGACTCACCTTCATGCTCCCCATGTGACTTTGTCTCTCTGCCGCCCTCATCACTCCATCTGGGATGTTGCCCACTGACAGAAACAAGTTTCATACGTTTATTTATTTATGATTGAATTCCAACACGTCAACATGAATTACTCATAGTACTTGAACATACTTTGCCCGTTGTTTGAACATCCAGTATCCCCCAGGTGCATCTTAGGGTGGTTATTGGCATAGACACTTGCCAAGTACTTCAAAGTGCCCTCATTTTCAACTGTCAAACACAAGAAAGAGTACATAAAACCACAAAGCCAAATCATCCCTTTTCTAATTGCTGCTATACAATGTATGATTATAACTACAAATGAAAAGCTTGTCAAAGTCAAGTGCAGGCAGGCGGAGAGTAAAAACTAAGCAACACAAATCACATTCCTTTGGTACAGCCTCAAGGGCAATGTCAAATGTGTGCAATCATAATAGTGGTTTCATTTCAAGAATTGATTAAAACCTCCATGAGTAAATATACTTTAGATAATATACCATGCAGATTGCTTTAAAAGTACAAAAGTATTTTTTTTTTAAAAGCAGTGTTTTTGCATCATGGTTTTACCCGACTGGACGGGCTTGTCGTATGGGTATGTTGCAACAAGAGAGCCTCCATCGAGGGCTACAGACAGAGTGTAGCTCTTGTCGAGAATCATGTCCATCATGGCTCTGCTCTCTGGTTGGGCCTCGACCACACGCTGTGACGCATTGCCTGAAAGAAAAACAGAAACAGGAAATGTTAGACACTAATCTTTTAGAGGCGAGTGCATTCAACAATGGTGTATTTGTGACATTCACAACACATCTTTGAGAGTTGAAGTTTGAACAAGATGATTAAATATGTTTTCTTTCTTGAATCTGATTGCAGACACACAAATTCAGACAACTGACCGAAGAAATCTGTGTCCAGATCCTTGCCGTGAGCATTGGTTAAGCCCTGGGTGGAGTTGCACAGCTTCTCAATGGCCTGCTCTCGTCCATCTGGGTTGATAGAAGGCACGATGACAATCCGGGTCTCATTGATCAGCTAGGAAAGAGAAACAGAGAACTAACTGTTTCAGTCAATGATGAATCATATGCTGCATTACTGGAACTGGTTACAAGACAAACTGAAGCCAATCCCAAATATGAAAAGAGTGTGGATTCCTCAAGAGAATGAAAACAAATGTGTGTACTCTTATGAAGTTAGTGCTGTACACAGTTGATACAGTCCAGGTAATCAAAACATTGTGTTTTCCTGAATGACCCCATTACTCACCCTGCTGATGGCTGGGTTCTTGCCATAGTTGATGCACAGGAAGGCAGCAAATTCCAGCAGCAGCTCTGGGCCCACTGCGGCATTACCGTGGATCCCTGCTTCAAAGCGGATCTTAGGCTCAGACGGTTCTGTTTGTCCTGGTTTGTTGGAGATCTCCAGAGCCCAAATGGTTCGAAACTCTACACTTTGGCCCAAACTGGAAATAGAAGAAATAAACCAAAATACACATGAGTATTTTAAGACCGTACACGTAAAGATTTTAACTAATACATATCACAAAAGTTTCCCTGTCTGCAGTGTCTTGCCTTAAGAAAAGTAACCAAAGAGATAATCAGGACAGCATTGACTTTTGGTATGCAGGGAATGAGAAGTATACAGGTATGATATCAAACATTCATGTTCACTGAAAAGCAAATGACATTGGCTGGTTCCATTACCTCTGTAAAGATGTAATTTTGGGAAAGTTCAGTGTGAGTCCTCTTAGAAAGCCAGACAGCTCCTTGTAGCCTCTGTAGCGGAAGCTGTTATCTGTGGCCGTGCTCCTGACCAAATCCTCCAAACCCTGGCCGAGGGACAGCTCCTTGATTAAGCTCTTGAATTTCTTCTCCGATGGGTTCTGCGTGGGTTTGGGTCCTTTGGGAGATTGGCCTTTGAAGTGTATACGTGTCAGTCTGAAGTCCACCACCTCTGCTCCACCTTTAGAGACTGTGGCGTAGGTCCTCACAGATTTATAACTGGACAACAGAGAAAGACAAAAGCACTGGTAAATAAAAGCAGAGAAACCTCTAGAAACTTCATGGTCAATTCTTCGTTTGTTTTTGATTGTGAAATCCAAATCCTACCCATCAGCAGAGGCGGTGATGGAGTAAGTCCCCGGGGACAGCAGTCTCCAGAAATCTCCAGTGCGAGCTGATGAGATGTTGTGGTCTATCCCCCGCACATTAATGGTGGCATTGGGAATTCCTGTGCCGTCCGTAAGGTCTGAGACGGTTCCTTTTACTCCAATGTGAACCTACAGAGACAGATGACCACCTAAACATGAGTGGATGCAAAGCTGAGTGAAAGAGGGAGAAAGCTCTGGGCAATATTGAAATGTGTTAACCTGGTGTATGAACTCAAGCAAGGACCGTCTGTTTTGTTCCCAGTGTTTTGGCAGCTCCCTGGCCATGGGGTACTTTACACAGCCCAGCTCGATGGTCACCTCAAAACAGTTGGTGTTTAAGTAGTTCCAGTCCTGCATGCCCCCTGGAGAAGAAAGCCAAAGTGTTACACAAAGCAGAAAAACAAGTTCAACACTAAATGTTCTGGGGCCTCATGTATAACGCCGTGCGTAGGATTCACGTGGGAAGGTTGCTTACGTAGTAGAAATCCGAAAAATAGGTACATAAATTATCCGACATTTTCCGATTCACCGAACATTGCGTACCGGAGAGGAAAGTGCGTACAGCACTTCCTACGCTGGTTTCTCTTTATAAATCACAACCGACTCGAAATGCGGTGCAGCTTTTGCGGGCTTCACGTAACGCCTATATTTGCCTATAAATAGTAAAAGAAACGCCCATTCATTCATTTTGACTGACTGCATGGAGAAGATCGCAGGAAATGACGACAGAACAGCTAAAAAAAGACATCTCACACCGTGTCAGATTTGGGTTATTTTGGGGAGGTGGAGATAAATCATATTGTTTGGTGGATGCAGTTTGAACCCGAGTAGCAGCATGGAGGTCGGATCGTCACCAAAATAAATAAATAAGTGGTCCGAAAAAGGTTAATGACAACAAAAATACACATAGCCTTCCTCAGGCAGTGTGTTTGTACCGGGGACAGGAGACACCCCCTTGATGAGTAACTCTAAGAAATGATCGGGGAATCCCTCCGGAGTGGAGTCATGACGACTGGATCTGAATTATTTGTTTTTGTATTTGGTGGTTTGTGTCCCCCCCCCGCAGCAACTCTATATCCACCAGTTAAAGGAAATACAACGAATATGTTGTGTTATATTAGCTGTACAATTTACCACATATGGGGCTCTTAGTTTCCATACCTCCTGTGTTTTACGAGCGACTTATCAGGTCTTGGCAAACGGCATAAAACACGATTAAACATGTATTAAACATATAAAACCATGCTCGTATATAGAAATGCAAAACGGCGTCAGTTTATACGTAATTCTGTCCTCCTGCTTACCGCATCATTTATGAGAAAACATTTCATAACATTAACACAACATATTCGAGGTGGTTTTAAATAACATAACATATCCATATCATATTTCTCCCAGTTATGTTTTTGTGTGCACTGAGGAGTCTCAAACAGGCATTTGTTAAATCATTTTAAGATTGGCTTTAATCAATGTTTGAAAATGAATTCTTCATATATGATAAATGAGAGGTAACATTTTATTTATGGTATTATTTCCACATATTTCTCTCCATTCTTCCTTCTGCCAACGGTGTCGCAGTTTCTCGTCTCTCCCATTTTTGTGCTTAGTGCGTACGCATGGGTTAGAGTTCGCGTGGAGGACCGCACGTTTTCCCGCCAAGTTAGTATTTTATAAATCGCAAAAATTGCGTAGAAACTGGCGTACGCCATTTTTTGAGCGTATATCCCTTTATAAATGAGGCCCCTGGACACTAAGGACTCATGTGTTA
>NW_011338487.1:432819-441804 GCF_000735185.1 Notothenia coriiceps
CCTATAAATAGTCAAAGAAACGCCCATTCATTCATTCATTTTGACTGACTTTATGGAGAAGATCGCAGGAAATGACGACAGAACAGCTAAAAAAAGACATCTCACACCGTGTCAGATTTTGGGGAGGTCGAGATAAATCATATTGTTTGGTTCATGCAGTTTGAACCCGAGTAGCAGCATGGAGGTCGGATCGTCACCAAAATAAATAAATAAGTGGTCCGAAAAAGGTTAATGACAACAAAAACAAAAATACACATAGCCTTCCTCAGGCAGTGTGTTTGTACCGGGGACAGGAGACACCCCCTTGATGAGTAACTCTAAGAAATGATCGGGGAATCCCTCCGGAGTGGAGTCATGACGACTGGATCTGAATTATTTGTTTGTATTTGTTAGTTTGTGTTCCAGCTGTTGATCAGCAATTATATATCCATAATCCACCAGTTAAAGGAAATACAACTAATGTGTTGTGTTATATTAGCTGTACAATTTACCACATATGGTGTTCTTAGTTTCCATACCTCCTGTGTTTTACGATCGACTTATCAAACACGATTAAACATGATAGTATATAAAACCATGCTCGTATCTACAACCTATAGAAATGCAAAACGGCGTCAGTTTAGACGTAATTCTGTCCTCCTGCTTATCGCATCATTTATGAGAAAACATTTCATAACATTAACCCAACATATTCGAGGTGGTTTAAATAACATATCCGTATTTATTTATTTCTCCAAGTTATGTTTTTGTGTGCACTGAGGAGTCTCAAACAGGCGTTTGTTAAATCATTTTAAGATTGGCTTTAATCAATGTTTGAAAATGAATTCTTCATATATGATAAATGAGAGGTAACATTTTATTTATGGTATTATTTCCACATATTTCTCTCCATTCTTCCTTCTGCCAACGGTGTCGCAGTTTCTCGTCTCTCCCGTTTTTGTGCTTAGTGCGTACGCATGGGTTAGAGTTTGCGTTGAGGACCGCACGTTTTCCCGTCAAGTTAGTATTTTCAAATCGCAAACATTGCATAGAAACTGGGGTACTCCATTTTTTGAGCATATATCCCTTTATAAATGAGGCCCCTGATCTACCTCAGGGCCTTTTAATACTTTTAATATAATGAGTGATAATAATGAGCTCTACAACTATAATATCGGCACCTTTTGGTTTGGGGCGTAAGGGTGATTTGGCTAATCTCCTGTGTAGCAGAAAATGAATACGGCGAGTAACAAAGGAGGACAAAAGGTGTAGGCTTACCAGGAACATTATACCAGTGTGCGCCGTTGGTGATGCCATCCTCAAAATATTCATTAGGGTAAAGTGTCTCACAAGGGTGTCCATTGTGCATTAAAGGATTCTCCTGCAAGTGAAAACACATCAATGAGTGGTCAAGTTATAAACCTTGTCCCTCCAAAGATTTTTCAAAAAGTCAATGGCTTTATCTGTTCTGCCTCGACCCTTTGTTTTCCACTACAACAAGCAGACATTATCCCAAACTGAAACGGATCCAACAGTGTCCAGTTACCTGTGAGTACGCTCTAGAAATCTGCTGAAAGACTTTGTCATCAGGCGACGGGCTGGACTCAGATGTCCCCTTTTTGTCATCATCGTAGGGGTAGTTGACCACCAAGGAGCCTGCATTCCACATCACAGAGGTTAGACCAGAGAGTAAAGAAAACGTCTACATTTGTGCCAAGCCAATTCAGAACAGTAATCCTCTAGTGAAGTAACTTGAATGAATGTTAATAGAAATAACAGATCAAAAGACGTATCAAATGATGGTATTTAAACTAAATACTTCAATCTTTTTGCATTATGATTTTATAAGGAGCCTGTACCTCCATGCAGGTTGGCTGACAGGATGAAGGGGATGCTCTTCAGCCAGTTGATCACAGCTATAGTCTCTGGCTGTCTGGGCTCTGTGATGGTAACAAACTGGTCTGGGAAGTTGCGGTTCAGGTCGAAATTGTTACTGTTGTTGCGCCCACTGTAGCCCTGTTCATCACCTGCGAGAAAAAAAGATCTTCTGATGAGTAACCTTCATTTACAAAGGCTATTGGCAAGCTTTTTTGTACAAAGCATGATAGTGAATGTGGTTTTGCCATGTCTGCTTTAGATGTGATAGCAGTCAGCGAAATACACTGGAGACATTTGAGTTTGAGCTTGAATCATGTGTGCCCTTTATACTGAGATACATGCCAAAATGCTACAGGTCTTAATGTTATACCTTCATTGTTGAATGTGTGAGAACTTCTCAGTTGATGTCCCTTACCTTCAATGGCTACCTCATAGCCATCAGGGTTCATAGAAGGCATGATGTGAATGCGGGTACTGTTGACCAACTGTGTGACCTCCGGGTCAGTACCATAGTTACTGCACAGGTACTCGATGAGGTTAAGCATCAACTCTCGGCTCACCACTTCATTACCATGCATGTTGGCTACATACTTAAACTCGGGCTCACCTGAAAAAGAAAAAAGGTCAGAGTGAAAATCTATCAGAACAGAACATGTTAAAGCAGAATCTTCATGACATGTAAAGAAAAGAAAGTATCCCAATTCCTTTGAACAACCGTATAAGACATACCATGCTCATGGACAGTGGGATTGTCTGAGATGGCCATCACATAGAGCTCGCGGCCTTCCACGGAGCGGCCAATCTTGTAGAGATTGGTTATAGAGGGGAACTCGCTGCTGTATTTGCGTAAGAACAGCTCCATGTCTGCGTAGTTGTGGTGACGAAATTCCTGAGGCTGAATGGGCTGATGTTCAGGTACAGCGGGGCTGGAGTTGCCTCCTTTAGAAGGAACTAACCGGGTCTTTGTGGAGTCAGAAGAGGTGGTGGTGGTGGTGGTAGTGGTGGTGGAGATGTTTGAGTCATTGCTGGATGGCATGGAGTTTTCAGTCACAGTGATGCTACCTGCAGCCTTAGTGACCACAGGGGCCAAGGTAAAGTTAAGTTCTGTGGCTTTGCCCTCCACGACCTGTACACTGTCGACTGTCATGGGTGTGAAGCTGGAAGAAAAAAAAAAACACACGCTTGAGTACTTTTACTCCACCTTAAAAAGAAGTGCAGCATTATGATGACTTAACACCCAAAAAAGAGTAATCGGAGAGGTTTCATTTCAATTTCTCTACCAGGAAGTAGAACAAGGACTTAATCTGTAACCCCTTTAGAGGAAGTAAGTCACGCATTACTTTAGTTAAGCACTTAAGGGGCATGGAGGGTGAGCTTATTGTCTACTAAGTTTGCTTTGTTCATTGTGGTCTCGCAGCAAGCGCTTGCTGAGCTGTCATTGCGATGAAAACCTGACAATCATTTAGCCTTTTATTAGGTGATTCCTGTCCTTTAATGTATAACCCTTTTTTAACCCTATGCAGAGTAACTGTAGTGGTTTTACTCACCCTGGAGCCACAGCTGTTATGTTGTATGTTCCTGGGAGTAGAAGGCGATAGTACTCCCCATATTCTCCTGTGGTCAGGTTGTGGCGAATGCTTGCCACCACAATGCTGACATTGGCTAGGGCAGTGCCATTGATGGCCTCTTTCACAAAGCCACGAACACCTATATGGACCTGTAAAACAGCGGTATCGTAAAAAAAAAAAGAAAGAAAGGGAATCCTGCTCAACTGGAGAAATGGTACGCCAAAGATTGGGGTGTTATCCTAACATTATAAATAATGCTGATTAACATTACTCATGTATTTAGCTAAGAAAGAGTTCTACCTGAGCTATGTAGGCTAGAAGGGATTCCCTGTTAAGATCCCATTCCTGTTGGAGCTCAGAAGAAGGAGGATATTTGCAGCAGCTCAGCTCCATGGTGATTTCCAGACAGTTCCCATAGAGGTAGTTGTAGTCCTGCATTCCTCCTAGAAAACAGAGAAACCATGTAATTAACTAATCAAGCTAGAAATGGCATCAAAACATTAAACTAAATGTGATATAAAAGAGAAGAATGTGTCTTAATCTTTGAATTAAACTGATGTGTACGACAGGAAATTGTAAAGTCAATTATTTAACATGCTCTGCCTCTCTCTGGTGCGAGGCTAATTTATTAACAGAGAAGGACACGGTCTGAAAAGGCCTAAGTCCGGATTTGTCTCTTCAATGGCACAGTTCAAAGAGTGTTTAATGTGGCCACAGGCCATGACTTCTGCAGTAAGGCAAACAGAGATACACACAAGAGGACCTGCTGTTCAGCTGGCCATCCCAGCGGAGCGACAGCAGGCAGCTGGAGGCCCTCTGGCTGGGGGGGGGTGACTGCAGGATCCACAGCCACCTTCACCACTTTACAACAGTCAAAGTGAAATGGCTCAAACATGAAACACTTCCAAATAACTTCAGAAAAGCAACCCGTCTGCCACCAGTCTCAAAGAACAAGAGAAAACTATGGCATCTAGAACTGTCTGTGATGGACAAGCAATCTTTATCAAAACACCAAATATCCACAGTCTCTGCAATACAATACTCTGAACGCCACAGTTGTTTGGCATCGGCTGTTTTATTCTAGGCTTTGTGTTACCTTGTTTTTCTGCACTTAACAATCATTGCTAGAAATCCATAACCCTGCCACTTTGATATAATGTGATAAAATCCTCTTGAAATAAATATTTCCATCTTTAAAAAAAACAGCTGTTAAGAACATTACAATGCCTCCCTTTCACGTCAAGGAGAAAAAAGTTGCAAGCATTTATGTGTTACACGCCTTGGATCTGATTGTAGGCGTACAAAAATATATACACCACAAACACAAGTTCCTCCCAGTCGTCCCCGGCCGAGCAGCAGCTGTTCGGCGCTCTGAGACTTAGCGAGGGTGACTGGCATTTCCTGGAAACTGTAAAGGGCAACTTCTGAAGATAAGGTCTCCACAGACACGTTTCAGACGGGCTTTTTAGTTGTCCATTTTGCATTCGTGTAACAGAACAGATTAACTTTTAATAATGACAGGAAGGGCAAGTCCATTGTATACCCAGGACTAATCCATACATTCTCAAGTGGGTGGTCCAAACCTTTACACAATGGGACAATAGGGACCCATGCGCTCTGAGCTTATTTTGACAGTGGTGGTGTTTGTGTGTCGGGGTAATTCATTTGAGGTTTTACCCCCTGGGGTGGCAGCGCAGACAGCAGGGTGCTATGTCAACCAAACCAAACGTAGCCTTTAGAGAATACCAGGTGCTAATGATAAGCAAATAACACAAGATCTACATCCTGCTGTGACAATGTGTGGAAATCCATACGTGGCTGAACCGCATGACACACAACCCTTTGCACCCTGCTGGTCACAAGACATTAGGCGTTGAGTTGCACTGAGTTCTTTGAACAAACCTAAATTGAGTGTCATTTACTTAAAGTAAACACCTTGAGTATGCTGACAGACAGACAGACAGAGACTATGTAGGACCCAAACTCAAATATCCTGTGTGTGTACCGGATCCAGTGATCCAGATTCCAGAGACACACCCTGAAATGAGCAGCAAACCACTGGCCAGACAATGGAGCTCAAATCGGAGCTGGTAGCTGAACATGCAAAGAAGGGCACAGGGACATTTACCACTTTAAGGGTTTAGTGATAAATTGCGTCAGTCAAACATTTAAAATGAAAATCCATATTGAATACCAACAGTATCCTCTTAGGCACTTTCAAGGCTTCAGATTATCACAGCAATAACGCTGCATTTCCATAACGTAAAATGATATTCTTGACTTTGTTCTCTTGCATTACTAAAAGGCAGTGACATGTGACATATCTCAGAGAAACCTAGAGCTTTAAACAAATGACCCATAAATGTTTAAAACCATTTAGACTCTTGAATAGAGATAGTACAACAAAGTAAACAAAGTAAGATGAAAAGCTTAGAACCCCACAATATACATTTACAACAACAACAACAACAGAAGGGCCTAGTGTTGTGCTGAGGTTTACATAGTCAAACCTAACAGCTGAAAAGTAAAGGACGCCCTCTGAGGCCAGACTGTGTCAAAAGATGAGACAAGATAACATGTTTTGCTGAATCATTATTTCAAGCCCTGACTCACAAACAAAACATCTCCTGTCCCTGACTCTGGCTCTTTGCCTGGGCCAATCATTATGTCACAGAATGTCCTGACCGTTTCCATCCTCTGCCATTAGCCCAGTTTTAGCAGTGACATTTTATCCACCGGGACATGTCAGACAGACACAGCTCTGTGTACTCAACTGTTTAACACTTTTACCGTCAATCTTTATCTAGAGATACGGATATCGTTGCTGCTAAAAGCTTTACTAATTGGCTCCTATCGCTGATTTAAACTGCCTGAAGACGGGCCGTTTTTAGAAACAGCAACAACAAAAAGGTTATCTTCTTCAGGTAAAACCGCCATTTCATAATCACTGTGCTTTTCCTTTTTCGTGACAAATAAAGTAAACATTTACACAGATAAGTAATGGCAAACGTTATAAGTGTGTGCTCAAGGCTTTGGTAATGAGTTACAGCTCCAGGTCTGGGCTGGTGGTAGAACAAAGTGACATCTAATGATTATCGAGCTACACTTTTTTTTTTTATTAAACCTAAAATGTCAATTCAACTACCAACATTACAAAATAATAAATTTGTAACAAATTATAGCAGGTCTTAAAGAAACTTACTATTTTTGCTTACAACGTGCACATTTCTCCAAACTACTTCACATAATTAACATACAGTTGTCATCCTACTGCCATTTTATAATACCACAAACTCAGAACTACAAATGTGGTTAAAAGCTACTCGTACTCATAATCTGACCTAAAACATTGTCCTGAAGGAACAATCATTTGTGGAGCGATTTTAATTGCGGGCAACAAATGGTGCCTGCACCGGTTTAACAGCTGGCTCCATTCAAAGAAATCCAGAAAAATAACACACAAAACGTGTAACACATTTCAAAATATATTTACTCTACTTCTGGAGAGCCACAACTATGTATTTGACCAAAGCAAATGCATGATCATCCCTGGGAAAACACCAGTTGATAGACACACTTTCCACCTAAAACAAAGTACAACAATGAAGGAGGCACATCTTATCAGGAGTAGCCGTGCGGAAACCCCCCCCCCCCCCCCTTCAAAAAGAACAAAGTAGAGAGTCAATGATCAAGTTTCTGCCAAGTTATGAAGGGTATTTTTCTTGACCCTGAACACAGAACAAGGTAAGGCGCAACACAATCTGCATAAGCTAAACAAAATAAACTTAAAAGGAGAACAGGGATACATTACATATTATAAATATTATATCAGTGCATCAATGACTGCATTTTAGAGCCGACGTACAAGTGTTGTTTATGAAGAATCATACAATTCTATTCTTTGCAGCTCTTTGAAAAAGACTTTCAATAACAAGTTACACAACGCAGCTATAATGTGCTAAACGTACCCGTGCTAACTATGAACTTTGCTTTATGTTTAATCAGCTTTTCGAGGAGGGGATAAAGCTATACTGCCTATAAACAGATTTGAAAAGCAAGTTTTTCAAGTTGCTTTCTGGAATGTAACTTGAGCTACTCAACTCAGAAAACATTACATTTTTACTTGGGATCTGAGAAAAACCCTTATCATGAGAATGACTTTAAGCTGTGTAAGGAAATGATAATAATTTGTTCCTGAGTCTCCTAAAAATGATTTGCTTGTGAATACCAACCACAAAACGTTACGGTGTAAGTTATAATCTCGGCTTTCAGATAACAAGATCAAAAGCAGCAACACAGGTTAGGACATAACACATATGTTCTCTTTCATATGTTCTTGTCTGCTGTCTACAACTTGAAGCAATTGAGAGAACAATAACGGGAAACAAAATATCCACTTAGCTAATAGCTCAAAGAAACAACACAACAATCCCACTTGGTCGTTATAACTCATAGCTTTAAAATAAAAGGTCGGAAGGCATATAAAACCCTTGCTTAGAGGGTGCAAACAACACAGTTCAAACAATGGTTCTGGTTGGATATCATCACATCCAAAACAGAATATCAATGTCCGGTATGGTCAACCCAAAAGAAAGTCGCCACAGCTTGTGTTCCCCTACCAAGATTCAACAACAATAAATAAAAAATGCAATCACTAAACCAGGCATTTAAAACCATATATAATTGATCATCTTACCAGGCACGTCGTACCACTGCGCCCCATTGGTGATGCCGTCTTTGAACTTTTCAGTGAGGGAATCGGGACAGTTGGGCTCACCGGTCTTCATCACATTGTGGTTCTTGGAATACACCAGGGCCAAGTATCGAAACAGGACGTCGTCCTCGGCCGAGCTGTATTGGCCCTGCCGCTGGTGCGTGGCCGAGTCATCAAAAGGGTAACTGGCCACCACGGTGCCGCCATGCAGGTTCCCCGACAGCACAAACCTGGAGAGAATATGGCTCAGTTCAAATGTCTCCTGCAGGGATCTCTTGGGGGTCAGTATGGGCTTTCAATTGTTTTTCGCTTACAGGGTTTCCACAGCATGTCTACAGGGATATTGTAAACATGCAGGGTTTAAGTCAAGTCTTCCACGTCATGTGTAAATAAAAGGTTCAGTTTTTTTTTTGATTTGCATATATTTCATGCCTTTTAACATTAAACTGACTATATTTGGGGCTTGACAAAGATAGACATTTTCTGACATTTTATGGACTAAACTATTTAGCGAAAATGTTGACTCATAGCATATATAAATCAAGAACATTTGATCCCATTTAAGAAGCTTTAACTACTGGATGTTTTGCATTCTTGCTCGAAAAAGTGGCTGAAACACTATGATAGTATAGTGTCCCAATCAAATAGACGATGTTGACTTTATTGTGAATACCCCCTGCTGCCTATTGAGGTCTTAAAGGAGACAAAGAAAAGTGTGGCTCATTGACGGGAATGTGTGTCCCTCTCCAAATCCTCTCCTGTGAGACTCACAATGACCACAACGTGTTTAAGATCATTGAAGTTTACTCAAGTCATTCCAACCTGTGCTCTGGGAAACAAGACCTC
>NW_011338487.1:441824-466823 GCF_000735185.1 Notothenia coriiceps
GGGGGGGGGGGTTATGTGCAGTGGTTGAAGGGGAACTCAGATCTTGTACTTAAGTAAAACTACAAATACCAAAGTGTAGTAATACTGTGTTACAAGTAAAAGTCCTGGATTCAAAATGTGACTCAAGTGAAAGTACGATAATATGAGATCAACAAATACTTAAAATACTCATAATGCAGAATGGCCCATCTCAGAATAATATAAAGTACACGTAATGATTCTAATTCTTGATGTTTTAATATGATTATCACTGCTAGTAAAGGTGGGACTCATTTTAATTACTTTATTTACTGCTGGTAGCTTCCAGCTGAAACCTAATTCTTATTCAAGTCTTGATTATTTTTGTGTATAATTAATCCATATTTGCAAAGTAACTAAAGGTATTTCATGAATATAATAGAGTATAAGTCTAATGTTTACCTCTGAATTGTAGTTAGGTAGAAGTACAAGTAGGAGAACATGGAAATACTAGAGTAAAGTACCTAAAAACTGGTACTTGGGTATATTTACTTGTGCAGTGTGTTCAATGGAGGACAGGCACTCACTTTTTCTCCTTGATCCACCTCATCACAGCCACCACCTCGGGGATACTAACTGGATTGAGAACCTTCTCATCGTACTGGTCAGGGAAGCTTCTGTTGAGGTCCATATTTAGGGCATTATTTCGACCCCCGTTTTCTCCATCGCAGTCCCCCTCTTTGGACTTCTCAAAGCCGTCAGGGTTCATACTGGGCATGATGTAAATATCCGTGGTGTCCACCAGCTCAGTAATGCGGGTCTCCTCTCCATATGCAGCCAGCAGGTACTCCACCAGGTACACCAACACCTGCCTGGACACGGTTTCGTCGCCATGCATGTTCCCCACATATTTAAATTTGGGTCTCCCCGGGGTGTCTCTACTGGGGTCCTTAGTGATCCGTATCACCCACAGCTGCCTGCCTTCCACAGACTCACCTACGCTCGACAGGTTAGCTAAGTGAGGGTATTTCTCCACTAAGGACTGTAAACGCATGGTCAGGTCAACATAATTGTAGTATTTGTTGTAAGTTTCTACTGTTTCCTCCGTCGAGGGGTTGACGCTCCGTGTCCTGGTGTCACCCGGGGAGACAACAAGAGAGAGAAGAAAGGCGAGAAGAAGAAGTGACAACCGGAGTTTCGGCCTCGTCAGGAGACGCTCCCAAACGTGCACCATGTTGAAGTATCTTCCACTTCTACACCATGTGAACGTTCAAATTAAAGAGGAAACACCCGGTCCGGAGAGTTTGGCTCCCCAGCGACAGTCGTATTATTAGTGCTGTCAGACCCTGGCCTGCCTGTTTCCATCTACTTCCGCTCAGAGCACAGGGTGACGCTACACGCTGACGTCACATTTAAGGTGGACCGGTGGAGTTTATTCCATAAACATAGACAGTCTATGTTCTGAACCAGAGGTGGAACCGGGTGGAACAAGTCCAGACAACAAGTAATAGTAATAGTCCTGCAATCAAACTGAAAGTATAATATAATTAGCATCAAAATATGCACATTATGCAGGTTGGCAGAATTTCAGTATAATATAAAACGCTTGTTTTGATTATAATTATTGATGTTGAAATGTTGTCAAAGCTGGAGCAGGTTAGTAACTATGCTGTAGAATACTTATTGAATTTTACTTTAAGGTTTAACGAGAGTCATTTTTAAGTTGTGATTATTTAATCACATCATTAAACAAAATCTGCAAAGTAACTAAATGTATTAATTACATCTAGTGGAGTAAAAGTACACCATTTACCTCTGAATTGTAGTGGTGTAGAAGAACAAAGTAGCAACAAATTGAAATACTCAACTACAAGTCTCTCAAAATTGTACTTAAGTACAGTATTTGAGTAAGTCTACTTAGTCACTTTACACCACTGCCCCTAACAGCACCTAAGACTGACCACAGACACTCAAATAACTTAAACACCTGTTTAAACCTCTCTGTACTGTATATTTACTTCCCATAATGCTCAATTCTCATTTTGCTTATAGACTTGACAGATCATTTTTAAATATAGGGACGCCCACATTTTATTTTATTAAAAGCTTTTAGATTTTATCTTTCTTGCTTGGTGTTTTTAAAGACCTGACCTGCACCTTTTATGTCATAAAAGGCTTAATCGCATACATTCAGTAATACCTTATAGCAAACCTATTTATTTTAATTTTTTCATTGCTATTTATTTATTTAATTTTGTACAAATTATTTACACAGTTTTTCCATCTGTTGAATTTCACTGTGTGGTTTTCATATCAGTGCTATCCTGCTCTTGACTGTTGTCAGTAACCTATGCAATCTTATTTTGTGTACCACCACTTAGCTATGTTTAAAAGTAAGCTTTAAGTTGTTGATTCAGGTAAGAGCTCTGATATCAGGGGATGATTTTCTCACAAAAGAACTGTTGCTCTTGAATTTCAATAATCAACCAGCAGCATTGATTACATGTTGTGTGCATTATTTTTTACAAGTAGCAAGCAAGAAGTCAAGATAAGAGTTATAGTATCTTAGATTACACTGCTCAGTTTTGGAGAAAGCTTCATTTTATGATTCGGAATGAATAGAGAAGCCATAGCGTTAATATATTTTCAAACCAAATCATACAAAATAAATCACAACTATGCAGCATGGAGGTTAGCAGCAGACGTTTGTTTTTCCGTTTATTTCATGTTGCCCATTCGTTCTGCCTCTGCGTGACATCTCCACCCTGAGGCCTATAACTTCATTCTCTTTCCTCCTCAGGGGGTGTCACTCAGGGGCTTCGCTTAAGTAAACGTTTTTCTCTTATTTTCTTTGTTGTCATAATTTCTCTTTATTTTCATTTGGCAAAGAAACAAAAGTGCAGTAAAACATCTTGATTGTGAAGCACCAGCAAAGTGTCAGCCGTGGTTTATAAGGTCTGACGGAGCTGGATAAAGCTTGGAATGACTGGGTGAGGGGGTGAGGAGGAGGATGTGGAAGAGGGGGAGGAGGTGGAGAAGGAGGTAAAGAGTTTGGGGGAGGATGTTGCAGGTCTTATTGCTGGATTCGACGCAGCGACTGCACCTGGAAGGACTGAGCATGGGAGCCCCACTCTCTGTAATGTTTGTACTCGCCGCCATGACGATCACACTCCATGATGTACTGGTAACCACGGTAACCTGGGAACTGATAGCACACCCAGCTGGAGGAGGAGAGAGGAAGAGGGGAGGGCGGAGATTAATCATTGAAAAATAACCACAGTTCCAAACTATGCGAGAAGAAGGCAGAAGTGTAAGCAATATCGGAGCAACCTAAGACAAATAGTTGTAATTTTAAATGTATGCATTTTTACAACTTCCTTTGTTGATTACAATCAGAAAATGGGAAATATGATCTTGGACAAAACACATTTTTGCATTTCTGTAATATAGAATATTTTTTAATAATTGTTTCTGAAAATATTGGTGATTATATTCAAAATATTCATATAGATAGAATATAACATGTTGCTCTTCACCAAACTTAATTCAAGTTGTATTTCTATATTTATAACTTTTAACAAATGTTTAATACAAATCAATGTTGAGTACCATTCACCTAAATCTTTTTGTAACAGTAATCAAAAAGTAATTTTTAAATAGTTTAAATAAAGAATTAAAATAGTACCAATACTTATTTCTTTACAACAGGATATCTAGTGCATGATCAGTATTTGTATGCATGTCTGCCATCAGACTTTACATGTATGTGGTTCAGCAGAAACAACAAAGACAAAGACAACAACGTTTAAAAAGACAAAGGTTTTTGGTGTACATTTTACACATTGGTTTCACAAATCCGAAAACATATAAAGAGTTATGAATTTGAGTGCAGAGGTTGAGACTTACGAGCCGCTCTGAACTTGCATGGAACCAATCTCGTTGTTGCCCCAGCCCATGGCCTGCAGGGAGGGGTAGTCATCGTTTATGTCCCACTGCCGTCCCATGAAGTTCTCCTTCTCAAACAACACCATCTTTGACTCCTTGTGGTGCTGAAAAGACATGTTATAATTGTCATTTATCATACTAATCTAATTTATGTGGGGGGGGGGGGCTGGTCGTGATGATACATAAGACCACACTGCACATGTTGTGTGAGTCAATTTGATATTTTTGAGACACACGAGATGTGGTATGGAGGTGAAACAGAAGCCAGAGCAGTGAGACAGAAACTCACAGCAGAGCAGATGGGGCGGAAGGACATCATCCTCTCAATGTGGTAGGCGTTGCTGCCGCTCCACGACTCCCAGTGAGGATACTCTCCTCTCTCCAACACAAACTGCTGTCCACAGAAGCTGGAGTGCTCATATCCTGCCCAGCTGTCCTCAGCAAGCAGACACACAAACACACACACACACACGCACGCACGCACACACACACACACACACACACACACACACACACATACACAAGATCATCACAACAAAACAGACTCATGATTAGATATGAGACACTGATTATGTTTTCATTTTCTCCACTGAATATTGGTTGTTTCTTAGTTCTGTTTGTTCATTGTGTTTATTTGTCTCTGTTATTTAGCACATGCCGGAATTTGAAATAATATGTAATAATATGCCTATCATTTATTAGAATTTGTATTTATCTGTTGAAAAATGTTTTGGTTAGTTTCTGTTTTTCACCCCTTTTTATTTCTGTTCCCTAAAACAAAGTAAATGTATAAATGAAATTAGCCAATAAGTAAATAAAGTATCTGATTTTAATTGTGCGACATTATTAATTGTTAGTTTACTATAATTGTCCTCATAGTTTGACTTACGCTCCACACTCCACCTTTAGGGAGCGGACGTTGTCAACGCCACACTCCATGATGTTCAGGCAGGCTGAGGTAAACTCCACTCGCTTCCCTTGGAAGTTCTCCTGGTCATAAACAGTGATCTGTGGAAGACACAAATGCATACATGTAGTATGCACATGCAAAAGGCACACACTGATGTGTGTACAGACACAGGCACACATCATTGAGATCATCAGGCCAGGCATGAAATTAAAAAAGAAAGTAATCTGCTTTTGTTAATCAAGCATGGCAAGACATCACACTCACCTTCCATGGTCCCAGTGGGATGGGATTATTCAGAGCCATGCTATCTGTGTCTCAGTGCTGATTTACCTTCAGTGTGGGGAACAGGGAGAATCATATTTATGGTAATATTAAAGAACGATATACAGTTCAAACGCAACCTGTCACCTCCTCAACATCAAATACAATGTAAGTTTTTGAGTTGTTGTTTATTATCGATTGTACGAGGTATTTTAATAGTCTTTGTGTTCCATACAGCAAAAATCTATATGAAAGAAAATAATCATTTGTATGTCTTTAGGCATGAACCCTTTTTTGAAGCAGACTACATGCCCACACTTGATGATGCAGCTGTCGATGGAAGAACAATGCTGTTCGTTCTCACTGTGTGTGGTCAGTATGTGCATGCATGTGCAGTTTATAGATTTACGTGGCTCTGCAGAAACAACAAAGGCACAGACATGTAAAGTGACAATGGTCTGCACAGGTCTATAGGATGAACGGATTAAGATGGAGGGCTTACCTGACCGGCCCCAAAGAATTGCAGTGCAGTGCTCACAAGGGGCTCCACAAAAACGATGTCCTGACCCAAGAGTAAACGGGCCTATTTATACATGCTGGTGCTGAAAGGCAGCTGGGCCTGTGGGTCGGGGCAGGAGTCAGCACATTGCTGTTTCACTCATTGTTCAGCACTGAGCTGCCGGGCTTTATTTCTCTGGGACTAAATGCAGGGCACTGTGCCCAGTGCGGATATAATCAAGTTCCAAATGGTCCATGACCAGTGGGCCAGACCAAGTCCTGGTACAGCCTGGCCCAGGAAACAGATCATTACAGGTGCTGATAGTGTTGCCAGTGCCTCTGGTGCAAAAGGAAAAACACATTTAGTGTTCAAGTATAAAGAGAATGAAATATGGAGTTGCAAGTTGCAAACGGAACAAGTTCACTTTGTTGGTATTTGTTTTTATATCCTGGAGCCAAACAGATGTGTTTTTTTAATGATAAGCTGGATTTGTTTTTTAATAATGTACCTACTGTGTTCTTTCTACACTGAGCTGTCTCCGATCTGCTTGACATGTCCACCTCAACTGACCCCTCATCTCGGGTCCTTTCACCTTTTCTCACTCCCATATACACACATGTTCAGTCATGCACACCCACAGTCATGGCACGCAGATGCCTGTTCATGCAGTCACACATACATACAGAGCATACAAAAGAACTCAGACACTTACACATCCTGTAGTCAGCATATTACTTTAAATGTAACCTAATCCTCCAATTGTTTTTTCAATCAATTTCTTGAAAATCACTTATTATAAAAGCACACATTATAGCCTTAACATGAGTCAAAAGTGTCTTACTTCTTCACAACAAAATTGAAATTCTTTCAAATTGCTTCAGTGAAAGCCATTAATCCAGCTGACCTAACGGTAGAAAAATAATAACTTTTGCAAAAACTAATATCATACTTTTTTTTATATAGCTACATACAGCAATATGTTAGTAACGTAAAAAAATAAGAGCATTTTTAAATGTATTTAAAATAGACATTTTATTCACTCCCAGAAAGATGATGATAATTGATGTGGACATTTTCTGACAGGTCACCTTGTATATGCTATCATCAGCTATCGATACCAATTTACTGTACTGTATAGCCTAATATCGTGGTTACTGTAAATGTAACATGACTTGCAAAGGCGAAGATACAATTATAACACATGAATGCATAAGCCTCAGAAATGCATCTTAATTCCCATCTCAAAATGTAGAGCTAAAGAGAGTGAATCTGATCCCTCTCGCCTCTTGTATTAAACACTATAAAAGTCGAAAATAGCTTTGATTTTTAAATGTGTTCATATTGCCTTTGTATTTAATAGATCAAGAGATGACATTTTCCGTGGGTTCTTTCGCAATGCTCCAATAATTCCTTTTATAAAATCATTTCTCGCCCACAAGCTTTTCACCAATGTCTAACAGATGCATCAAGATCATGAAAATCACATGAGTTGATAATCACAATATTCACAAGATCTGTCTGCTTGCAATTACATTTAGTAAGCTATTAAAAGATCACAGTGCCACAGGTGTGGGAGATATATCGTCGAAAGAATATACACCCCACATGTAAAAGCATTTATCAGAACACTCTAGCTTATTGAAACTTTGAAGACATTTATTATAATACGTGACCTTTTAGTCACGGGATTACTATTTGTATCTATTTGTACAAGAAACAAAAAGGTCATTTTGTGTTGGAGTGCAATTGTGGATAGTACCTGAGTTTATATGTGGGGTTGTATGAAATGTGTATATATGGATACAATCTGTCCAGCAATATAACAAGCAGAAGAGCGTCCAACACACGCCTGTCGAAAACAAAAGAGAGATGGAGGCAGCCCCTGCAGTCAGCACATTACACACACAGGGCTCAAAGGCTTGGAACGGCTGTAACACGGATCAAGAGAAAGAGACAGAATATGGAGTTGAAATACAAAGAGATTATATAGAAACTGAAGGAGAAAACAATAGAAATATAGTATCACTATCAGAACCCTGTCCCTGGGGAAATTGTGTTTTGTGACAGCTGCTACATTTTAGAATGATTTGAAATAAATGGTACATTAGAAAATAGAATACAAATATTGAGATCAACACAATAAGTTAATGAAGCATAAAATGAAATAAAAAGTGTGTGCGTGTGTGTGCGTGTGTGCGTGTGTGAGTGTGTGCGTGTGTGCGTGTGTGTGTGTGTGTGTGCGTGTGCGTGTGCGTGTGCGTGTGCGTGCGTGCGTGCGTGCGTGCGTGTGTGTGTGTGTGTGTGTGTGTGTCAAAATGCTGATGGCAGTGACTGTCCTCTGTTCCCCACAATGGTGCTGGAAAACAAAACAGGCAGCCCAGTCAGCGCTTCTTGCCCATAGATTAGCAGCGTGACCTTTGACCCCCGGTACTCCAAAGAGCTCACAGCCAATGAGCTGTCAGAATCGGGCCTCCACAGACTCGTCCTGGTTGTGAATGTATATATATCTCCCCACCGACCTCGCCTGTGACCATCAATTTACTCCAAGGTCGGTCCGTTGAACCTGCAATTGTAAGTTTTCACTGTAACGTTTTCTAACTTTTAAATAACTGGTGGTATTTTGTTGGCGAGTGAGTAGCATATTGGGGTTTCCTGACTGCCCACACTTAACTTTGACTTATTAGATAGTATATTGACATAAAACGCAGCAGGGTATGATTTTATTGTGTAGTGTTGCTTTGATTGCTTGGTTCAGTTGGTCATCCTAAGCTTAAATGGATGAGAAAGACAAGGGGCTGCTTTCCTTATTTCTGAAATAAAAATGTGACTATGGCAGGTTTGACGTTCCATATACAGAGGAAACACCGCTTTAAAAAGGGAAGAATCAGATTAAACTATGCTGCTTACAAAATGGATTTTGGGATGGATTTGAGTAAGCTAATCATTTAAACAAGTTCAGTTATACTTAAAAACTATATGGTTTTACAAGTGTTGCAAATCTGCTTACTTTTTCTCCATTTTGCTTCTCATATTTAAATGGAATGAAATGCATCAAGGGTTAATGTTTAAATATATTATAGACGATAAAGACATATATATATTTATTATTAGAAATGTTTTACCCTTAAAGAGCAACTTAAAACACAATTTGTTTTACATGAAATGATAGTTACTCTGAAGTCTGTCAGTGCACCATGACATCATAGTTGGGTGAGGTTACAGGTGCTTATTCAGCTACACCCGTCAGTAATTCTGATTAGGGTTAGGGGTGAAACAGTCTCTCAACCACAGAGGGCAGTCAAACGCCGCTTTTCAGCCTGGTGAACCTTCACCAGAAAGAAAAGTCAGCCAGTTCTTGAGGGCATAAAATAATAGCCAGTTAACAGTAAAGCTTTTACACAATAAAGGCAAATTTAGAGATCTATTTTTTTCTGATGTGACTTTAAAGTTATGTGAATGTTAACAGAAGAGATACTGTGTTGGCATTGGCTGTTCAAGAAACAAAGTGGCGAAAATAGTGGATGAATGAATAATGGCTTGGGCATCTAAAATTATTCCAGCAGTCCAGAAACAATAATTCCCCTCTTCAAGCCCCACAGTGATATGTGAAAATGTCTCATTGACTTTGTGTTTCTCTCTTTAGATCTGATCATGTCTCACTCAGGCGCTCAGGGTAGCATTGGCAGCCACTCTGCCATTGGTCTGCACAATCACAAGGTACTTCTACTGCTTGTTTATAATTGACTTAAAAACTAAGCCTAAAATTAAACACTGAAAACATTTTAACTTCAGAAATAAACAAATTGAGCTTTTATTTGCCTTTCAGGTTTACCTCTATGAGTTTGAGAACTTCCAAGGCCGTAGGATGGATCTGTTCGCAGAGAACCGCAACCTGATGGAGAAGGGTTTCGAGAGGATCGGCTCCATCAGGGTGGAGAAGGGACCGTAAGGGACCACAATGGCCATTCAAATAAGTGTTAGAGCTCTGTAACTATTTTCCCTAAGTAACATTTGTTTCCATGTTTCTATCCATGCAGTTGGGTGGGTTATGAGCAGCAGAACATGACTGGTGAGATGTTCATGCTGGAGAAGGGAGAGTACCCCCGCTGGAACACCTGGTCCAACAGCTACAGGTGCGACCGCTTCATGTCCATCAGGCCCGTCAGGATGGTGAGTCAGAATCAGCTTATTTTGCATCTCTTATACATTTTATGATGGCTTAAAGTAAAACATTTGCTATGGATGCAGTTATTGTATTTATAGATTCAATCCACTGCGTGTATTTTTGCTTTCCACTATCAATATGACAATGTTTAGAGTGAAAACCTACACCTATTCAGTGTTTCTGGCCTTCCAAATAAAAATTCCTTTCTAAATCAACAATACAGTAACTGTACTCATGTCAATTTGTAAGTCATTTAACTTTTTTGACTGCATTTTTGTTTTAAAATCTCTTTATCGGCTAAAATCTAGGACAAACAGCTGCACCAGGATCTGTAAGAAAAGTTGTCAACAGTTACTGATTTACAAATGATGCGTGTGTCTTACAGGATCCCCAGGACCACAAGATCTGCCTGTACGAGTGCCCCAACTTCGAGGGTCGTAAGATGGAGGTGTGCGATGAGGATATTCCCAGCCTGTGGTCTTACGGCTTCCAGGATCGCGTTGCCAGCATTCAGGTCTCCGGTGGAACGTAAGTCATTTCTGAGTAAAATTTTAAACTAAAACAGCCTTTGGCCAACAAAAGTAGAGCAAACAGAAAAAACAGAATCTCTCATCTTACTGTACAGCCAGAACATTTGTAATTGAATGAATAAACCATTTATATCCTGTGGGGAGATAAATCAATGAACAATGTTGGCTGCAAAGTATTTTGACTGTTGCCATGAGTAGCTACAAGCTTTGTAGTAAATGTTTCGATTAGATTATATGTACCAAAGCATTTTACAATCTGGAATCAATAAAGTATAAAAGCATGTAGTAGAAGTTGCCGTTTTTAAAATTACAATTTGACCGCATGTTAGCTTTGGCAATAACCTAACCTAACCATTTTTGTAATAAAGCTCATCTGAATTGAAGTCAACAGAGCTTTGTGTGTCCTAAGTGTTTCTCTCTGCCTTCCCCCACAGCTGGGTGGGCTACCAGTACCCTGGCTACCGTGGATACCAGTATGTGTTTGAGATGGGACCTATGAAGCACTGGAACGAGTGGGGAGCCCAACAGCCCCAGATCCAGTCCATCCGCAGGGTGAGGGACATGCAGACGCACCGCAGGGGCTGCTTCGAGATGACCGCATAGAAAGGAGTCCAGCAGACTGTGGGCTAACAGGGGGGATAGCAGAGGGGTCGGCATGCTGCAAACCATCCCCTTGGAAATTCTTCAACAGCCACCTAGCCCCGAAAGCTAATGGCTTTTGAATATTGTTACGTTTTTACTGGTAGGATTTGGAAGTATGTGGCATCGTGAATGATTCTGATTGTGACTGACTTCCAGAGTCTGTAATACCGGTAAAAATTGTAGCAATGCTCTCTGTCTACAGACCTCAAGATAATGAAAGGGGGGTATGGGGGGTATGGGGATTGGTTAATAGCTTTTATTAGTTAACCCTTTTATTTTATTTTTATTTACTCGCCTATGTGTTTCTAGCTGACATGATGCCAATAAGCCTGTTCGCCGAAGCGTTTTTCCTCTATCTGGGATCCACAGATTTGAGAGAGTAAAGGGATAAACGATCACATAACTCCTCACAAAGTACTACCATGGACAGCTGCAGTAGGTTCACCCAGCAGACACAGGCACCATCTCCTCATCACAAAGCAAAAGGCTCACTTCGCTGGAGAGGACACTGGCCAGCCTGTGATTTTCCAAGAGAAAGGTGGCTGTGCAGGGTTGTGTTTTGCAGATGTGAATATCTTTTGGCCGGCCTGTTCCAGCTCATGGATGGGGCTATCCAGAAGATTCACATTTTACACTTTCTCAGGGATGCTGGCATCTGGAAAGCAACTTTCCAATGAAGAAACAATGAAATAAAGATATTATAAAGCTGAAAGACTTTGTTTCCTTGCTTTTTTATATTTTATTAACAACGTATTAAAGCGATAAGTGTGTGTTAATATGTTTAAAGGGGATTATCACCCAACTCTGCAATCTCTCTCAGCTATAAAGAGTGTGAAGTGCTTATAAATTTAACACCACTCTCATTGTTTCCGATAGCTGTAGGTAGTCTATATGATTAAAAAAATGTAAACAACGTAAGCTGGGGTATACAGCAGCTAAAGATCTAGGTATTACCTTCAGGACTTGGTATAAAACAGGGCCAAGAAACTCCAAAACATACAAATGTAGTTTTGTGTCTAATGATTGGGATTTATTGTGAGCATAATAACATTATATATTTATTAATGTAAAGCAATTTGGTCAACTATGTTGTTTTTAGATATGCTACTGTATATAAATAAAGTTGCATTGGATTATAGGAACATGAAGAATGTTAAAGTTATTCTGCCCTTCAGGTGGCCAAAAAAGGATGAACATTAAATAGTTGAATAAAATAAAAAGGACTGATGATTCCTTTCCTATCGAGGGAAAAATACTGCTACAGTATAGGGCCAAACTTGAGAAAGATGGTTTGTTTTAGGGAAGCTAAAATACATTGAGAACCATTCACTTATCACACTAAAGGAGAGCAGACAGTATTGTTCACAGGCCTACATGCTGATTTAGCAACCCCCTCTTTTCACACAGTAGTAACAGCTCACCTCAACAAAATATAACTCCAAGATGTTATTTCTGACACCTGTCAGTGTTTGCTTCCCCGGATGTGGGAGCTCATTTTACAGAGTAATCAGTTAGTCTTTCTGAGTAGAGCAGCCATGCACGCACTGCTGTGTGGGCAGATGACGAGGCGCGCAGACTGTCAGCCACGCACTACTGCTCGGTTTAAAGCCACAGGATTTGGATTAAATACCTTGTGAGAGGACCGATGAGCCTTGAGCGCGGGAGGGGAGGGAGCTAAGGGCTGATTTTTATCTTTTACCGGATCGAGAAGGGGAGGAGACACGGAGAATGAGTTATTCTTGTAGCGGCACAGTTTGCTGTACGTGAATTATCCAAAGGCTGCGACGCAAGTAAATCTGCTCCTGCGGCGACGACGCCGAGAGCACCAGAAAGCCTCAGCTCCTCTCAGGTCGACCACCGATCATCCCTCTTCTGCTGGACATGAAAGTGCAGCAAGGCTGCAACGCAGACATGGGGATCCCGTTGAGAACTGAGGAAGAATTGCGCGGAAATACCGTAATATCGCCCGATGATGTGCTTGGGCTACAGAAGATCACCAAGAGTAAGTCACCTGCAAGTGCAATTGGCACGATGGAAAGAGTAGTTAAAGCCGCACAGTTATAGGAGATTAGTGCAACCCATCTGCTGCTGCTTCCTTGTTCATTGTGTCTTTCCGTAGGCTATTTAATTGTTAAATATGCTCCCTGTGTTCATGCACTCTTTTTATTGGCTTTGTCGAAGAACTATACCATGGACAGCGACAGTCTGAAAGGAGCTCACTGTGTCTTTCAGCCTTAAATAAGATGTATCCCCTATAACCGATGTGTGTTACAGGTTTAATGTCCTACCCAAGGACAGTCAGTATATCATGTATTTGTTATAATTGGTTATTTAATAAGCAGCATGTTGATTTCACTTATGTTGCTACTGTTTGTGTGATTGTATGCCATTGCACCTGTCCGAGTGTAAAGGCACGAGAGAGAAGGGGACTGTATGTACTTCCTGGTTTGATACTTTAATCCTGCTGTAAAAAATAAATCTGCTGCTTACTACATCCTTACCTTAAGACACCTGTGGCTCTGAGGAAACAGGTGGCCAGGGATGTGATCCATTATACATATAGCTTGACATTGACAGTAGTAAGCTTGAATAAGTATGACAAAATAACATATCAGCCTGTTGCTTAACATATTATGGAAACTGTTCCAGATTATGTCATGGCAACAGGACACGCTAGGCTGCTTAATGATATGAGAAGGCCTGGTTTCAAGCACCATTATAAGCGGAGTGAGGTGATAGGAGAGAAGTTTCACAAACTTTAAACTTGTATTTCATGATACTGCACTACTGCTTTATTTTTATATTTCTATTGTTTACCAAGGTGTTGCTGTTTTGATTGAGGCTGACAGTGAGACTTACCAAACCTATTGAAATGTGAAAGAAGCACAGGTTTAGGTTCAGTTTGCACAGGTGGCTTAAAAAAAACCTACAGTTTGAAGTAAGAAATGTGACTAGTGGAGTCCAGAAGTCTAATGAGGAGCATGTACTACGTTCTTTCTCAGCCTTAATATTGGTTCGACAAATAAACAAAAAAACTCAACCCAAGGACAAACCATTTTTGGGGCTTTGTTAGTGAATGTGAGCTAACACTTGAACAGGATTTCTATGCATTTGCCACAAATGTACACTTAGAATTTGGATGCATTTATTGAAATGCAGGGGTCAAAGGTTAAGTCAGTGTGACCTTACACATTTTTTTGACCTTAACTCAAGAATTCATACGTTTAATGTTTGATAGCACAAAATGATGCTGTGAGGACATTTTGGATCGATACAAATGTAAACGGCAACTTGGAAACCTGCATTACGTCTGACTACAAAAATTAAACAAATATTAGTTGATAGCAAGTTCTTGTTTTCTAAAAAGGAACATTTTCATTGATTCATTTGTTTAGTCCAAACCAATCCCCCTGAAAAAACACAAAATGTCACACCAACTCTCTGACCCTCTCCTATGTTTTCATTTGGTGGACCCTTAGTGGAAAAGCAGCACTAGGGCTCAGTCAGTGCAATTATACGTAAATCACTCATGGTGGTGCAGTAATCTCCACTCCCCACTTCATCCAAGTAACCTGGATTACGTTAGGAGTGCTTTAACGCAGCCTGACGTGATGTACCCCAGGTAATTAATTAACCTGGAGCTGAAGCGCAATCGAGTTTGTTTACATTGTGGATATTTGATTACACATTTAGTTTTAATGTTCCCATACCATTAATTTACAGATTTACCATGGCTGCAAACTCTAATAGAAATATATTATATGTGTTAGTTGCTGAACCACAACTAATGCTTGGTTTATACAAATGAACCGATGCTTCCTTGTTTCCTGTTTAGTGATGAGAGCACAGAAATGTCTCCCCAAGGCCCAATCATTTTAAACGACAGACCATACCACAGAGAGAAGCATTGTGTGCAGCCTAATTCAATCATTTTCTGCTGCAAGACAAAAAAAAATGTGCAGTTGTGAAAGAGGGAATCAGAAATCGCCTGACCCTACCGACAAAATGCCTTTTTCAGTAGTGCTTTTGGGAGGTAAATGCCACCATTTTGGGGCAGCCCAGCTCCAGTCTGTCACGCTGGTTCAGAGCTGATAAGCGAGGCACAGCGCCTCATTGTCACGCAGGCGGAGAGAAGAAATATAATCCAGGCAGCAGAGAAGCGATGCAGTGATATGAAAAATGGCACATTATTAGTTTACTGTTTACATGAGGGATGATTTATGATGATATGAAGGCCGGCAGACAAAAATAAAAATAATGCCGTTACAGAATAAATGTTACACAAATAACTGTCATGGGTTAACCAGCCAAACAGTTAAAAGACACAGGGGTCTGTTTGTGGGAACGTGTTTTTTAAAGTAACCTATCAGACATTGAAATCCGACCCAGGAAGTCCCGTTTGAATAATAATAGATTAATGTGTTTAAAGGTTCAAGACGGGTTTACAATACTCAGGCAGGATTGTAAAACTCTGGAGATAGATACAGAATACAACAACATTAGGAGCCCTGATCAGTGAAGTTGCCCCCTTTACTAACATGGTAATTTAGAGGGGATAACCTATTTATATTATGAACAGGGGGAATAATTACAACAGGCTTGTTTTCTTTTTAAAAAGACTTGAATAATTGCAAACCTATCCTTTAATGCAGGAAAAAAGCAAAAAACTGCAGATAAAAAGGTTGAGCTGTCATGGCATTTGTGTTTAATCAATCAATCAATCAATGTTTATTTATATAGCCCAATATCACAAATGTTACATTTGTCTCAGTGGTCTTCACAGTGTGTACAGAATCTGTACACACTGTGAAGACCACTGAGACAAATGTAACATTTGTGATATTGGGCTATATAAATAAACATTGATTGATTGATTGATTAAACACAAATGCCNGTCGTGATTTTTACAGCGCCACGGCTTCCACAGATGACATTTCTTTATGGATTTATTGTCAAAGCATTTAATGTATTCATTGCAAACGGGGTGTTAAGAGCATTCCATGAAATATAACAAAAAGTGTATCTGAAATAAATTACATAACCCACCTTTAAGTAAAAAGTACCCNCTCACATCGTACAAGGAAAAACTTCCAGAGAAAACCCACAGTTTAAAGGGGAAAATGGGAGAAACCTCAGGGAGAGCAACAGAGGAGGAATCCCTCTCCCAGGACGGACAGACGTGCAATAGATGCCGTGTGTAAATCGAAAAGATAATACATTTACAACATAGGTAGACCAAATGTTTGGAAATGCATGTGTCAGAGGATGTCAGCAATCTTGTGGGAGCCATCGGGGAAGTAGTATGGTGAGAGTCTGGCAGGATCGCAGAGACAGGTTCAGCCACTACTCAAAGTCCAGGACTCAGATCCAGTGCTCAGGATAGAGGATCCAGGACACACGACCACAGCAACAGGATTAGTTTAAATCTGTTCAGACTGACCTAATGTGACAGGGTGCAATTCCTGATGTCTAAAGATAATGGTTCACAATGTCAAAGGCATTTATTGTGTCGATCTCAGGTGCAAACATGAAGAGAATAATTGAAAAAAGGTTGAGAGAGAAGTTTGAATGTTGCCACTTCCTAGGTTAAAGTTTGACAATTGTTAAAAAAGTTTTTTGGTGTCTTGCCAGAGCCCATTACAATTTATTAACCATAATAATGTGTGAATATCTAATTAGAAAAAAAACATTAGATGATCTATTGTACTGTGGGCATTTTTTACTCAAAGAATTGTGTTTTATTATGCCTCATCCAAATGATTTACTCCTTTTACACAAATGTGTAATCAATTGTTTGGCCTTAATAAGTCTGGGACATAGAGCTTTATCTGCGTCAGGCGGGATTCCCCCTCTGTGATGTCTGCCAACACAATGGATACGGCTTTAATTAAAATTGATTGGTGCAGCCGGTTCTTAATCTTGCATGCACAGCTGTCACAAGGTTAGTCTTTCATAATGATTTGATATGGAGAGAGTCGGCTCGTTTCATCCACATCAGTAATCAACGCGATCCCACAAACTGTGTTTAATTCTTGCTTTCTTCTAGTCTTTGAATCAGGCGCTTGTAGCCAGAGTCAGGAACATTTGAACCCTACATTAGAAGTGTCATCATGTTTAGTTGTATAATGTAAGGTTGTACTTTCCCATAGTGTTGAATACACTTATTGATCAATACCAAAAACTCAGCGATTACTGGCTGGTGTTCATATTTGTGCCTGAAGCACTTTGCTCACACACGCAACTGATGCCCATGTGTATAACTTACGATAAACATACCAACAATGTGTTATTATCTACTCCTATTGCAAACATATTATAGTTCTAAGTACTAAATATTCAATAGGCCATATAACTTATCGTTATCCGATTTTTTAATAATACTTATAAGAGTACCATAATAATACTTCATAATTGTCACACTAACATTTTCTGTGCAGTGATCATAGTGTATTATAATTCCAACAGTTGAAAGAAATTATTATTAATGCTCCTTAATATCGGTTATAATGTTATAAATTAAGTGAAATAATACAAAAGTAAGATGTAATGCATAACAAGCAAGCTGTAGCTCAAAATATCAATTAAATGCTTTAAATAGTGGTTGTAAAGCATTCTGAATACTTATGAGTGCTTAAAACGGACATACTGTACTTAAAACCAGTTAAGCCCCGAGCCTGTTTTTCAGGCCTCAGGCTCGAAAATGACATTCCCAGAACAAATGACTATAACTTAACTTCTAAAAAGGGATAAATTAATAATCTTTTTTCTCAAAGCAATGATAAACCTGTGAGTTGGATGTAGACTAATCAGAATCAATATTGAATTTTTTTATTTTAAAATAAATTCAGATTGAACATAGTAAAAAAATGTAAATGATAGTGTCCCTCCAAAAATAAAAAATTACTTATGGTGAAAACCACCCTTGAATGATGGGTTAGTAGACTAAAAGCTTTAGAAATCCAAACTATAACATGATAAGTACCCTGTATCAAGATTGATGCAAAAAAGTGGCATTTGACCTTTTTAGAGAGGTTTAGCAAAAAAAAAACACTTCTGGGGCCAGTTGGGTGGATTTTCAATATCTCTGGCCCCCCTCGGTCGATTTTGATGAGTGACCCCTCTTTTTAACCGTTAGAGCCAATAGAATCGAGGGGAAGTTCCTCAAATCCATCTAAACATTACCCATTGGTGAATGAGTGATGCGTAGCCAGAATTCCCAAAACCGGAAGCTGTCATACACTCTAGTAGCTATCATAGCAGCTATATATGAAAACTCCTTTATTGACATAAATATGAAGATGGATTATCAGTTATCATTTCAGACACATTGGATTAACTTTCAGCAGCATTTTTATCGTTTTTATTCCATTGAACACAACCTTTGATCAGAAACAGCAAAAGGTAAGACATTTCTCCCATGTTTGCTCCCTAAAGCTATGTGGTGTGGTGTCTGGGTTCGCTTCCCCTGTCGCTAGTTCTGATCGCTCAGTGATGATACTTATATGTCTGGAATCTCAGTTTGCTAATCGATATCTTGTTTGTGCAGATCCGCAGATTTTAAGTGAGTTCTGTGCTAAGTGCGTTAGAATTGTTTCGCTCAGGGCTAATTCCGAGCCTTTGTTATTACCCTTGTGTTTCCTTTAGCTAAAAATTGTTAATATTGTCCGATAGCTGAGTTTCTTCCCGTTAAGTGGGTATGACACATTCATAGTTTACTAAATCTTAAGAAGCCCTCAGATGCTGTTTCTTGCAAGATGTCAAGCCCCATGCCCCCGGTACTTAAGTGCTACAAACAGTATCTAATGCATTCAAATTATGTTATTATAAAGCATTATAGACAAGACCAAGAGAAGCCTAGCCATGTATACCAAAAAGAGTATTAGCATGTCTAATCCTTAACCAAACACTCCTATATTGTGTTTAATCTACTTTTATATCTTAATTTGTTAAGATAAATGCCCCACTATCTTTAAATAGGATAACATTGCCAAGTGATCTAATACAGAATAAACAGGGATGTTCATGAAGAGAATGCAAACCACGTTGTTCTCCGTTTTTTCCGTACAGTTGGGACATATTTTTAGAACTGTAGATACACATGTATTAATCTCTTCAATAAAGCATGCAGCTGGAATTTATTAAACTCTTTTATATTAAAAATAATGTCAATAAGCTGAACTTTTATTTATAAACATTTCAATTACTATTGGTTATACTTACAGAACTTATTTATGCATTGTATTCACAGTGTTTTTAGGTTCAGCTATTTTGCTCAAATAGGTCTCACACCATTGAGTTGCTCTGCAGTCACCCGTAATTGAAACTCACTTCTCACACATCTCCAATTGACTCAGCTGTCGTTTTTTCTTTCACCTACAATCACACGGGAGAAGCTAAGCTAATCCATGTCCCTCTGGAATAAGAAACTCAGTGTAAGACTGTTAAATATAAATTGGATAAACCTTTACATTTAAATCCCTGTTGACTGATAAAGAGCAGTATGAATGCATATGTGCTTGTGAATTGATGTTGAGTCTTATGCTGCGGTCATCAGCTTATTTGCTTTATTTTGTAACTTTTGTGGAACAGTGTTGTTTTTTCAAAATGAAACCTTACTTGAACATCTTCAGCAGCTTTTGAGATTGCACACATTGACTGCACTGAATGCTGGCAATAAACAAATTCTGCATTTACCTGATATTAGACATACCATACAAATCAACTTTGTAAGGCATGAAAACTTGTTAATGAGCTGAAGTAAAAAAGGTAGTGATAGGAATTGATGGTACAGCAGTCGCGTCATTTCACAACTGATAATTATCTGATTATTATTTAAATATTCAGTTTTATAAAGTTATGATGCGTTTTGTTGCAGATAATTTATTCTTTTGACTTTGTTTTGTTGCTCCACTGTCCAATTTTAACTCACAATACATTTAATTATCTATTATCTATGACTAGGGAAAAGGATTAGTTCTGAAAAAAATGTCTAACCTCTTGAAACCTTTGATGCTACCACAAAGTCTTTGGAGGACCACTTAACATATTTTAAATAAAACACATTTCTTCTTCACACTCCTCAGATTTAGTGATTTTATCACAGTTAGTGAGCACAGTCAGTGGATTCAAGTGCAAGAGTTGAAAAAACACAAAGCAGGCAGAATGAAAAGTTATTAATTACTAACAAGGGTATCCAGGGATGTCAGTCCAGAGAATCAGTCAAGATCTAAGTATACAAAATAGGTCTGAAAAAACCCAGGACAGGGGCCGTTTCTCAATCTTGAGGATACTGGCTTCCAAGCCAATATTTCAAGGATGCTACGTCATCAAGAGGCGCAGCAGGACCGTTCCAATGTCCAGCATACTTGGAATTCCACCGAGGCCGCGTCCTTGGTTTGGGGGAAATTTCGAGGCTGCAAATGGGTAGACTTCGCATCCTTAAAATCCCCACAATGCTTTGCACGGACCAATTTCAAAAACCCTTCCGGAGAATGGCTGAACCGACGCAGCACACATTTAAATGTAAGTATGTAGTGGCGTAGAACATGTGTTGGTAAATATGTAACTTTGTTACATTTGTTATCACCAAAAATGTGTTCCATGAAAGTAAAGCAAGCTCATAATTACACTGAACAAAAATATAAATGCAACACTTTTGTTTTTGCTCCCATTTTTCATGAGATGAACTCAAAGATCTAAAAAGAATTCTATATACACAAAATAACCATTTCTCTCAAATATTGTTCACAAATCTGAAAAAATCTGTGATAGTGAGCACTTCTCCTTTGCCGAGATAATCCATCCCACCTCACAGGTGTGGCATATCAAGATGTTGATTAGACAGCATGATTATTGCACAGGTGTGCCTTAGGCTGGCCACAATAAAAGGCCACTCTGAAACGTGCAGTTTTGCTTTATTGGGGGGGTCTGGGGGGGTCCGAAAACCAGTCAGTATCTGGTGTGACCCACCATTTGCCTCAACGCAGTGCAACACATCCTCCTCCATAGAGTGATCAGGTTGTTGATTGTGCCTGTGGAATGGTTGGGTCCACTCCTCGTTCAATGGCTGTGGCGAAGTGCGGATATGCAGGAACGGAACACGCTGTCGGTATAGCCGATCCAGAGAATCCAAAAACATGCTAAATGGTGATCATGTTAGGGTTATCGGGTTAGGGTTAACCCTAGGGTTTTCGGACCCCCCCAATAAAGCAAAACTGCACGTTTTTTCAGATTTGGTACAATATTAGAGAAGGTTATTGTGGGATGGAACATGTTTTAGATCTTTGAGTTCATTTCATGAAAAATGGGAGCAAAACACACAATTATATTATTTGTTCAGTGGTAGTAGACATCATGAGGTATTTAATTTCGGTACAGTATGTGAAACCGTAGAGAGAGTCGGCACAGCTTGTTAGCTGTTCCAGTTTCTTCATTTCCGACCGTGGCTTGGAAGCATTACTTGCTTAGTTTCGAAAGGAAGTACTGGAAGTGAAATCGACTACCAGCCAGCAATCCTCTGAGATTGAGGAACGGGCCAGGAAGAAAGGGGGTGTTTCTGCAATGTTGAGGACGCTGCTTGGTAGGCACATGTCTTCCGAGCACTTGCGTCCAGAAGGCGTGGCAAGAATCCTTCCTAGCTTTCGGAAAAGAAAAACTGCGTGGAACAGGCTAACAGTGCAGGGTGCGTCATAGCGAGGCCCCGCCTTAATGAGCGTGAATTTCCGCCAAAGATTTGTAAATTGGTCTGGAGCAAAGCATGTGTGGGGATTTTAAGACCGCGGAGTCAACATGTGCAGCCTCAAATTTCTCGCTACAGTACGCCGGCGCTCGTAGAAGTCCAAGTATGCTGGACAATTGGAACAGTCCTTCGGCAGCCCGAAGACGTAGATGCTGAAAATGTGGCTCTGGAGCGAGCCTTCCTCGAACATGGAGGTGTTTCTCAATGTCAGCGACGCTTGCTGGTAGCGCACATTCTATCCCAGTCAGCTTCTCTTCAGAAGCGAGGCAAGAACCTTGCCTGGCATTGCGGAAAATGAAGAGTGGAACAGGAAAGAGCAGTGGCAGGTGTGCCGTCATATAGAGGCCTCGCGTCTTAAATGTTCCGCCACAGATGTTTCGGGAAATGGGCCGTGCGCAAAAGCATTGTGGGATTTTGAAGACGGCGGAGTCTACACATCCGTGCACCTCGAAATTCTCGCTACGAAGGCGCCGGCTCGTAGAAATTCGCAAAGGACCTGGAATTGGGGGGAAAGTTCCTGTCGGCAGGATTGATGACGTAGCATCTCTTGAAATAGTGGCTCTGGACATCCTCCTTGACATTGAGAAACACCCAGTGAAACCCCAGGGTCCTCAAAGAAAAGAGGAGATGAGTTTCCAATAAGAACAGGAAACAGAAATCAAAAAACAAATGTCAACCAATGCCGCTTTGCAGAAGTAACAACCAGAAATCTATAATATCGCTTTTAAAAAAAACAGTAAACGTTGAATAATATGATATGACTTTTTAACTGCTGTGTTCTCTGCTGTCATTTAAATGAATCACTCAAATCTGCTACACGTATTTAAAATTGATGAGCAACTGACGAGCTGTTTGCNTTGGTCTAACAATGTAGTGGTGTTTTTATTCTTGCTTTTAGGATCACCTTCTGGCAAAGGGACTATCGGTGAAAACTAGCCTTTTGGCTAATTCGAGTACTTTTAGATGTTTTTAATATGTTGATTATATGAACACTGTCCCTTGTTTTAAATAAATCAATTAAATTCAATCCACACGATCTATAAAGTACTTTATCCAATGTTATTGAGAACAAAACTCTCTTCTTTAAAAGCTATCCTTGGATCCTTGTTTTCGATTCATGCAATTCAAGAGTGTACACTGGGTTCCTTAAAACCTGAAAAATATATCTGACTAATATTTAATTTGTGACAGATTTAAATAATCTCCAGCTGCCGGTAATCTGACTCACATGCTTTGGTCTGATCTGAATAATCTGCACATTCTGATGATGCTGACAGTCTCTGACCTGCAGAGGGCAGCACCGTAGTGTGTGTGTGTGTGTGTGTGTGTGTGTGTGTGTGTGTGTGTGTGTGTGTGTGTGTGTGTGTGTGTGTGTGTGTGTGTGTGTGTGTGTGTGTGTGTGTGTGAGAGAATATAGTGTTTGTTGTAAAAAGGATCAGCTGTTATCTCTTCTCTGTGAGCTGTTCTGTTCTGTAGGATAATACTTTAGGTGTGAATCTATACTTCTACTGCCTGAATCTGCTTCATGGTTTTCACTTTCTTTGCTTCATTTGTTCTGTTTCTAATTCAGCAGGTGAACCTACATGTTCATAAAATAGTGTGTGTGAGCTTAACTGTGTGTGTTAAACTAAAACTGATTATCTTCTGTCAGCTCAGATTTTATTTCTGCTTTTTTAAACTAGTATGTGCTCATGAGTTTCAGTGTTGGTGATGAAGCTTCTGCCTGAATATGCTGAATGAAAGGCAGGTTTTCATATCAATAAAATCATTTTAGATCTTAAATATCTTGTTTCTTGGTGTCACATTGTTCTGTTGTCTTAGATAATAAGTAAAAACCATCTTATTGATATGTATTGTCTCTTGTATTTATCTGCATGGCATTTCGGGTAATGGAGCTAATCGAAAAGAAAGTAATCAGGATACATTATTCTCATATTGTGATGCTAAGATTAGGCTACTAATTGTAGATATAGATATGAATATGACTTCCACAGAATCAGAAAACATGTATCAGTCCAACAGATAATTCACATTGTTACAGCAAAAGTAAAGAGGTCAAATGTTAATTAAGAGGCATGCGTACAATACTAGCGATATCAATTACACAATTTACAATAGTACCCATCAGGTGTACAACATAAGTACAGTAACAGTATTTAAAAAATACATTAGAAAGGTGTAGCATGTAGAGGTAGAATGATAGCAGCAGATAATGAACGGAGCGTGTGGCGCAGTGTGTTGTGCGTTGGTGTTGGGATCAGGGGAGCACAGCAGGTTCAAACCCCATAAAAGCGTCTAACAAGTGACATGTAATGGAATGCAGTTATTTACAGATTGTGTTACGATAGTAAAATAGTCTAACTAAGAGAAAGCAGCCAGTAAGAATGATCAAAATAATAATTGTAAACTCGAGCACATGACTGTGTTGTGTTGTAGCTCCACTGAATCCATCATTAGAGCAGGTATGACCTCCTGCAGAGCTGCTTTTGACCTATGACCTCTCTCACATCCCTCACGTCCGTCCTCTCGTCATCATGGATCAGATCCGGGGGGGAAAGTCAGGACGGGTTAGGATCCACGAGACTGATCAGGGTTTACTGTGGAGGAGGAATGATGGGGTTCAGGAGTCAGCTGACACTTCCTTTGACCAGAGGTTTTTATCCTGGAGGGACTCAGGTTTGAAATTTGAAACAGAGACTCAGCTCAGAGGAAGCTATAGCTTTGACCGAGACCTCTAACATCACAGAGGGTCTCAAAATGTACTTCACAGTAAATAGATAATGGCCAATACCTCTGATCTACAGGTATCGCCAGAGGTGGGAAGTAGTGGAGTAGAAATACTTCGTAGTTGTGATTAAGTTAATTTTTCTGGTATCAGTACTTTACTCCACTACTTATTCTCTGACAACTTTTTACTTTTACTTCGGAAAAATGTAAGGCGGGGCCTCTCATATGATGCACACCTGCACACTTGCTAGCCTGTTCCACTCTTTGTTTTCCGAATGCCAGGAAGTATTCTTGCCTCGCTTCTGAAGCAAGACGCTCGGAAGACATGTGCTACCAAGCAAGCGTCCTCGACATTGAGGAACACCCACTGTGTGAGAAATGAACTGTGGTAAGTCAAACCATTTCTCCAATAAATTCACATTTCATGGCCAGGTCACAAACAGCAGGCCTACTTATATAACAGATGAATAGTTTACATAGAAAGTGCCAACAATGCTGTTTACTGAAAGAGTTTTGTGTGCAGGTCTCTAAGCTGGTGGAAAATGGCAATGAGTGCAGTTTGGACAGCATTAATAATGACATATGGGGTGTTTCTCAATTTCGAGGACGCTTCCTTGGTAGCAC
>NW_011338487.1:466863-470970 GCF_000735185.1 Notothenia coriiceps
TGGATTCAAGTGCAGAGTTGAAAAAACACAAAAGCAGGCAGAATGAAAGTTATTAATTACTAACCAGGGTATCGCAGGGATGTCAGCCAGAGAATCAGTCAAGATCTAAGTATACAAAATAGGTCTGAAAAAACCAGGACAGGGCCGTTTCTCATCTTGAGGGATACAGGCTTCCAAGCCAAATATTACAAGATGCTACGTCATCAAGAGGCGCAGCAGGACCCGTTCCAATTTCCAGCAATACTTGGAATTCCACCGAGCGGCGCGTCCTTGGGTTTGGGGGAAATTTTCGAGGCTGCACATGGGTAGATCTTGGCATGCCTTAAAAATCGCCCACAATGCTTTGCCGCACGGACCAATTTCAAAAACCCCTTGCGGAGAATGGCTGAACCGAGCGGCAGCACACATTTAAGAATGTCAAGTATTGTAGTTGGCGTCAGGAACATGTGTTGGTAAATAATATGGCTACTTTGTTACATTCTGTTATCACCAAAAATGTGTCATGCCATGAAAGTAAAGCAAGCTCATAATTAACACTGAACAACAAATAATCAAATGCACACACTTTTGTTTTTGCTGTCCATTTTTCATTGAGATGAACTCAAAGATCTAAAAAGAATTCTATATACACAAAATAAACCATTTCTCATCAAAATATTGTTCACAAATCTTGAAAAAAATCGTGTGATAGTAGCACTTCTCCTTTGCCGAGAATAATCCATCCCACCTCACAGGTGTGGCATATCAAGATTTTGATTAGACCAGCATGGATTATTGCACAGGTGTGCCTTAGGGCTGGGGCCACAATAAAAGGCCACTCTGAAACGTGTCAGTTCCTTGCTTTTATTGCGGGGAGGGTCGGGGGGTCCGAAAACGTCAGTATCTGGTGTGACCACCATTTTGCCTCACCAGTGCAACCACATCCTCCTTCGCTAGAGGTTGATCAGGTTGTGTTGATTGTGGCCTGTGGAATGTTGGTCCACTCTCTTCAATGGCTGTGCGAAGTTGCTGGATATTTGGCAGGAACTGGAACACGCTGTCCAGTATACGCCGATCCAGAGCATCCCAAACATGCTCAATGGGTGACATGTTAGGGTTAGGGTTAGGGTTTAACCCTAGGGTTTTCGGACCCCCCCAATAAAGCAAAACTGCACGTTTTTTCAGATTTGTGTACAATATTTGAGAGAAATGGTTATTTTGTGTATATGGAACATGTTTTAGATCTTTGAGTTCATTTCATGAAAAATGGGAGCAAAAACGAAAGTGTTGCATTTATATTTTTGTTCAGTGTAGTTAGACATCATGAGGTATTTATTTTCGGTACAGTTTATGTTGAAACCGTTAGAGAGAGTGGCACACTTGTTAGCCTGTTCCATTTTTCTTCATTTTCCGAAGCCGTGGCTTGGAAGCATACTTGCTTAGTTTCTGAAGGAAGTGACTTGGAAGTAAACGACTACCAAGCCAGCATCCTCGAGATTGAGAAGCGGGCAGGAAGTAAAGGGGGTGTTTCTCAATGTTGAGGACGCTTGCTTGGTAGCACATGTCTTCCGAGTCACTTGCGTCAAAAGCGTGGCAAGAATCCTTCCTAGCTTCGGAAAAGGAAAAATGGTGGAACAGGCTAACAGGTGTGCAGGTGTGCGTCATATGCGAGGCCCCGCCTTAAATGGAGCGCGATTTCCGCCAAAGATTTGGAAATTGGTCCGTGCGCAAAGCATTGTGGGTATTTTAAGACCGCGGAGTCTACACATGTGCAGCCTCAAAATTTCTCGCTACGAAGTACGCCGGCCTCGGTAGAATTCCAAGTATGCTGGACATTGGAACAGTCCTTCGGCAGCACTCGATGACGTAGTATGCTTGAAATAGTGGCTCTGGAGCAGCCTTCCTCGACATTGAGGGTGTTTCTCAATGTCGAGGACGCTTGCTTGGTAGGACATGTCTTCCGAGTCACTTCCTTCAGAAGCGAGGCAAGAATCCTTCCTGGCATTCGGAAAATGAAGAGTGGAACAGGCGAGCAAGTGTGCAGGTGTGCGTCATATGAGAGGCCCCGCCTTAAATGTTCCGCCACAGTTTTGGGGAAATGGGCCGTGCGCAAAGCATTGTGGGGATTTTAAGACGGCGGAGTCTACACATGTGCAGCCTCGACATTTCTCGCTACAAAGGACGCCGGGCTCGGTAGAATTCCAAGGATCCTGGACATTGGAACAGTCCTTCGGCGGGATTCGATGACGTAGCATCCTTGAAATAGTGGCTCTGGAGCATCCTTCCTTGACATTGAGAAACACCCAGTGAAACACCCAGGGTCTGCAAAGAAAAGAGGAGATGAGTTTCCAAATAAAACAGGAAACAGAATCAACAAACAAATGTCAACCAATGCCCTTTGCAGAAGTAACAACAGAAATCTAAATATCTCTTTTAAATAAAAGTAAACGTTTGATAAATATGTATGATTTTAACTGCTGTGTTTCTCTGCTGTCATTTTAAATGAATCACTCAAATCTCTACACGTATTTCAAAATTGATAGCAACTGACTGAGCTGTTTGCCTTTCATTGTACTGACTTGATAGTGTGGTGTCATGGGGTTCACTTGAAGAAGAGACACTTCTTAATCAGATACATCCTACATGGTGTGCTGCACATTGCATACTTTAGCCGGATTACTAAAGAGCTCATTGGTCCTTGATGCTTTTTAGGTGTATTTAAGCCCAAATCCTCTTTCATTTGCCATTTATGTTTTCAAGTGATCCTGTTGCTGTCCCATTCTTGTGAATTTAGGAAAACTTTGAGGGAATTTCTTCTTATTTGGAACAAACTTTGGCTCTGACTCAATGATAAACTGATCACAATATGGTGGTAAAATGTCAATGTCTGTATGACTTTCATAAATCATAATATTTGTCCTCATTAAACAGAGGAATTTAATTTTCGGCCGGATAGAGATAAGAGAAATTAATCTCATCTGCATTCAGCTGCTCAGAAGGCAACCTCTCCACGAACCTCACTGTTTGTCAGTTTGCCTAAAGGTGGTGTAAACCCCGAGACATGAAACAGCCTGCCATGCACAGGTGCACCGTACATCATGATGTGAACATTAAGGTGTAGAGCTAATGTCACCAGCTGCCTTTGGCTATGGCTTACTTTAAAGTGGAGACAAGTCAACACTTTTGCATTGTTATTGCTCATGTTCTGGGATTAATTCAAATTGCGGTCTCCGCGTTGACCGGAGACCAAAGGGTCAAGTGAAAAGAATTAGGCGTCTGAAGTCAATCCTTGTGGCTGAGAGTCTGTAACTCTGTGCTAATCTTGGGGATTAAGGGGCTATAAATGGCAGCTTGTTTGCCCTTTATGAATGCCACTTTGGTGTCAGACAGGCTCTGAGTATCCGAACACAGGAACACAGCATGACTCAAAACTCTGTGCTAATTTTACTCTCTTTAGAGGGGCTGCTGCCACATGAATATGTTCAGGGCTGCAATGCCTTTGTATTTCATTGGAGTGAAAATTATAATGTTTAACAAGAATTCTCTGTTGGCCTGGGAGTGTGTGTTGGCTAAGATTAGATTCACTGTTACAAAATCATGCAGCACATTTTTTTAAGGTTAAAAACATCATATACATGTAGATACATTTAAATCAGAGCTTTCACACATAAACCCTAACATTATATAATGTTATTTATTTACCCTGCGTTGCAATTTCAGATTGCAAATGGACTCTACTTACAGTATAACGCTTTATCCAGTCTTTACAACCCTTCTAAGTTTACATACTACGAGTCATTTCACACCCATTTCAGCAACTCAGGGTTAAGTATCTTGCCCAGGACACATCGACATGATGACTGCACAGGCTGGGATCGAACCAACAACCTTCTGGTTGAAAGACGAACGCACTCCCTCACAGGCAGCCTGTGAGGGAGTGCGTTCGTCTTTCAACCAGAAGGTTGTTGGTTCGATCCCAGCCTGTGCAGTCATCATGTCGATGTGTCCTGGGCAAGATACTTAANATTGTAGCGGAGTAAGGCAAGGCAAGGCAAGTTTATTTATATAGCACCTTTCAACACAAGGCAATTCAAAGTGCTTTACAAAAAATGAAAGACATTAAGAAAA
>NW_011338487.1:471072-476070 GCF_000735185.1 Notothenia coriiceps
TGTGTGTGTGTGTGTGTGTGTGTGCGTGCGTGCGTGCGTGCGTGTGTGCGTGTGTGCGTGCGTGTGTGCGTGCGTGTGTGCGTGTGTGTGTGTGTGTGTGTGTGTCGGTAAAAAAAAACAGATGACTGACTGACTGACTGACTGATGTTTGACCTAGTTAAAGGGGACCTATCATGCAAAATGCACTTTTGTATGTCTTTTATACATAAATGTGTGTAACTGGTGCGTTGGGGAACTCACGCAGCGTCAGAAAATAAAACCCTCTCTCTTTTCCTCTGTACCAAATCTTTTAAAAACGGGTGTACAACAAGCGGTTACAGATTTGCTGCCGATATGACGTCAAATCGGCAGCGGACCCACAAAAAGTTGCTATCAGAAACAATGCCTGACGTGTTTTGGACGTAATCTCGTCTTTGTTTACATTAGCAAGCCTCGCTAGCACTCAGAGCTAACCTGTACTGTAGAGCGTGTGTTTAAAAAGCAGGAAATTAAAAAAGGAACTCACCTTGTGATAAACCTGCAAGAGAAAAAGCATTTGAGCTCCATACTATGGCGTTTTATCACAGCAGAATTTAACTTTATCTCCGGTAGAATTCTGATCAGGCATTAGCTCCACCTCTTCTTTTTTGTTTTTCAAGCTAAGGACCCAAAATCCGTGTTTCTCTGCAGTGCGTAGAACGGTTTAAGCGTGCCGTGCCAAACCCGGCCCGTTTTTTGTTGCGTTTCCACTAGGCTAGTTCCGGCTCAGGGCTACCTTTTCACAGTTTTTCTGGCCCTCCAGAATCGTGGTTCTTTCTAGTTTTTTTTGTCGAGTTTCTGAACAGATATGAGGAGCTGTGAGCACTGAGTGCTAACAGCTAACGGCTGATGTTTGGTTTTGTGCAGCGCCATATAGAGAGAAGGTACTATCTATATGGCGCTGGTTTTGTGGTTCGCATTGAAGATGACGTCACGGCTCCGCCTACACTGCGTTACTATAGTTACTGCCCCAGCTACTAAACTGTAATGGAAACGCAGCATAAAGTGAGCCTGGCCTACCAAGGCCTAACTATACCATACTAGGCCCTGCAGTGGAAATGAGCCATAACAGGGCTGCAAAAGAGGGGTATGAGCAGTATGAGGCATGGCTACAATGGGTGATCTGTTTGGTATTTTTAGCAAAAAACTTCACAGACATGTTTTGTATAGGTATGGCCCTACAATATATGTTTCCAATATAGCATAATAGGTCCACTTTAAGTAGTTATTTTAGTAATTTAATTGGACACTATTGAAAAGATGCAGAGTTATAGCAGGGATACTTCCGTCCAACAGGGTATTTTCATATGAGCAAAACAAAGAATGCCTAATAGGTTTATACACCTTAAGGACTACTTTTGTTGAAGCAAGAGCTACTTTTTAAAGGAATAGTTTTTCTGGGAAACACACTCACTTACTTTCTTGCAGAGAGATGACAAAATAGGTACAACTCTCATGCCTCATGTAATTGTTTCATTTTTTTTTGTGTAAATCCTACATCAATCATAGAGTAAAAACCCTTAATTGTGGATTTACAGAGGTTTATGTGTCAGACTATTTAAGCTAAGCTAAGAGAATGTTGCATTTAGCCCTATATTGACAGGATAGACATCAGTGGGATCCATCATCTCATCTAATTAAATACAAAATAACTCCTAAAGGTACATTTTTCATATTTGCAGACCTTGTGCTTCTGAAGTACTTTCTACATTGCTTTGTTGTAAGAGGGAAGTTTTTCTGGTCAATGGGTAACAATGGAGATTTTTTTATAATAGATCCCATTGAAAAGTTTCAATTGTAAGTTCTGTCTTGTGACCATTTTACTAAAAATACTTTATTCTGTGTTTAAAATGTTCTCTGAGTATCAACATGGTTAGCTAAATCATATGTTTTCTGTGATTCGGGTTTATGTTTTATACCCATTTCTCTGTAATTTGTTTAGTAAGAAACTCTTAAAACAGGGACCATGTCTTGATCGCTTGGTTTTTCTAGCTGAATGTTTTCAGAAATCAGTTTGAAAAAATTCTCACTTTGACAGGTGAGATTTTTTTGTCTAAATAAAGTAGAAATTAATTATGGAATGCTCTTAGATATTCCCAAATTCAAGCTTTAGCATGTGTTATTGCTTTGAAACATGGCCCTGGTTCATTAAAAAAAATACTGTGACAAAGCCTGTAGAAGGATCATTAAGGATCACGATGCTTATCATGTCTGTCCTCAAATATGCTCTATACCCTCCATCTCTGTCTATCACAAACTGAAGGTATTTTGAGGTTTTCTCTACTCACATCTCAAACTTCATTGTGTTGTCACTAAACATTTGAAAATGTGTATTTTATCACAAACTTCTTAGACAGTAGACTCAGTCATCATCAGTCAAGCTGCTCCATGTGCAGAGGTTATGAAATCAAAGTGTTGCGGTAACGGTTTCTGGGTTTAATAAGACTGTGGGGGAGACTAGGTTAGGTGTGAATACTTGCAGTGGACTGAATGGAAAATGATTCCTCTGGCTGAGCGATCAGATGAAATGCTCCATCTGTCTTTTTCAGCAGGTCTGGCAAAAAGCCATTTCTGATTCACAAAATGCGTTGATGGGTCATCTTCCCACAGAGCGAGCTGCTCAGTGACTGCTGCCCGAGACGCATTCAGAGCACTCTGCCATTCATATGACATTTTAGTGGATGATAGTTCACCTTTTAGAAACAGTTAGCATCTTTACAGGACTTCAATGATTTCACTTTCTCAGCGATCAGATAATATGCTTCATTATTTGCAACAGACTTTTTAGCAGATATCTCCATCAATGTTTTGGATTTAAGGGACTACAGGTTGAGGTAAACTGACTTCAAAGGTTATTTAACCAAGATAGGTAATACATACTACTGTGCGTAACATGCATTTCTTTGTCCATTCAGCTAAAACAGACACATTTTATCATAAAATGCTGTCACATAAAGTGATTTTGTAACATCAAATACTCAAAATTGGTATATTCATGCTACTAACAATAGATTGATATCAGGAGAGCAGAAAGACTATCTTCCGTCGCAGACTGAAAACCCACGTTTCACTTGTACCTTGGCCATTAAACTCAAAACACACACACACACACACACACACACACACACACACACACACACACACACACACACACACACACACACACACACACACACACACACACACACACATTAATTATTCACAGTGAATAATTAATGTGTGTGTGTGTGTGTGTGTGTGTGTGTGTGTGTGTGTGTGTGTGTGTGTGTGTGTGTGTGTGTGTGTGTGTGTGTGTGTGTGTGTNCACGTGATGAGTGTGTCGTTTTTAGTGCAATATTTCACAGTGCTTCAACATATAGATCATGTGATGTTAATTAAAACATATACATAATTCAGCATGAAGCCTATTTGTAGCCCTTATAGCCGTGTCTAAATGTCATATTCCCTCCTCTTCTTTTTACATTATCATTTATCACATAACATCATCAACATCATCATCATCATCATCATCATCATCATCATCATCATCATCAGAGCTCCTCGTGTCATATTCATTTTTCAGCTGCTAAAGGATGAGATAACAGGAATACATTTAATTAATACTGCCATGTATATACTGTAAATATTTCAATAATAGTACTTCATAATGTATTAGTTGATTTATTTATTTTTTGATATAGTACAAACCTGTACATTAATGCTGTCAGATACTGTACATGTAGTAAGATTAACAGTACAATATCTGCCTATGACACTTTGTGAAGTATAAGTAGCATAAAAGGAAAATACTTGATGTACCTTATAAATGTAATTGTGTACAGTCCTTGAGTACATTTATTTAGTGACTATCCCCCACTTTGTATAACATTTTTAAAATGACGTAATGTCATGTTATTTACTCAGGAATATAACACCTGGAACAATTCCTCATTCCTGGTTATTTCAAATGTACAACCTCATGTAGTGTTATATCAAAAATGAATGCTTTTCATTAAACACTATTATGTATGCATGTGTGAAGAGAATGTATATATAATCTATTTTTATTTGTATATATGTGTATAAATCTGTCTGTTTGTTAACACTTTCAGCAGTTACATCTCTCACATTGCTGAATGCACTGGTCTCATTTATGATTTCATGTTAACATGCTGTGGATGTGAGTGTTTCCATGGTGAACATCACAGGACTGGTCAAGACGTTTCCATCTGAAGCTACTCTGTCTCTTCATATTTCCTCTCTAAGAGGGTTAGAGCGCTGATGTTTGATGCAGTGCCCTCTAGTGTCGGTTCATCTAATGTGAGACGCTTATCTGCTCTGAGAATATTACTATAAGCCTGCTGTTATTCTGGGATTGTGTTTCTTCCAAAGGACACCTTTCACACACACACTATAGAGCACTTGCATACTATGTAGCACTGATTGCTGTAGAGAGTTAGTCTGAGATCAGTTCAAACCATCTTGACCACGAAACCAGACTTAAACATCTTTTAATTGTGTGATAAACATTCAATTAAACTGTTCACCACTTTTTTACTTTGTTTTACTTGATATGTTTAATATGACAGAACCACAAATACCATTGTGTTGTGTAGTTTTTCAATATCAATGTCTATTGTAATGTGAATAATTAATGTGTGTGTGTGTGTGTGTGTGTGTGTGTGTGTGTGTGTGTGTGTGTGTACGTTACGTTACGTACGTACGTACGTACGTACGTACGTACGTACGTACGTAGTACGTACGTACGTACGTACGTACGTACGTACGTACGTACGTACGTACGTACGTACGTACGTACGTACGTACGTACGGTACGGTACGGTACGGGTACGGGGTACGGGGTACGGGGTACGGGTACGGTACGGTACGTTACGTTACGTTACGTTACGTACGTACGTACGTACGTACGTACGTACGTACGTACGTAGTAGTACGTACGTACGTACGTACGTACGTAGTAGTAGTACGTACGTAGTAGTA